>NW_008824053.1:5996255-6004689 GCF_000699105.1 Pygoscelis adeliae | reverse complement strand
TCCCCCCCCCCCCCCCCCCTTCCTGCTGCCTTCTGCCAACCAAACTTGAAAAAAAATATATATTCAGTGTGTGCTATTGTATTGAAATGTCTCAGGCAGTTCATCAGTCTACCACAGCTAATACTAATTTTAGTATTCAAATAAAAAGTGAATACTTTTTCTCTGGCTTTTATTATATATACACGTCGCTCCTAAAAAATGCCTCAAAATTCACTTGCAAGTACTTCGACTGACATGAACATCATCTAGAGAACTTAGTTCCTGTAGAATAACTGTACATGTAGGTGCTACTAGTCTTCTCTTGAAAAGGAAAGGTTGTTTATACTGAGTGTCATTCATTCACTTTCATCTTCACCCACACAGAAGAAAGTGCCAAGATTCGACTTTCAAAGGGATCAGACCTTTGACCAATCTGACTTTCCCCACAGGCTGAGGAAGGTTCAAAAGAGCAATAGAGGAAGTCTGACCTATCCTTGTTCTGTGAAACAGACTGTAAATGCAAACTATTAAGAAGCATGGCTTCACTACTCAACGCACAAAGGACAATATTAAAGAATGCAATGAAGTGTTTCCCAGACCCTCGGCTCTTAAAAAGGTGATCCATCGCTTTGATAGAAATTCCAATACTACACCAAGCATAAATGACCATATTAAACTCGTAAAAAGAAACTGAAATCTTATCTGAAGGTGAAGTAAGACACTGGCTGATTGGAGTAGCAGTATAGTTATCATAATGCTAAAAAAGGTAAGGTACACGTCTGAAAGACTAAGCCCAGCCAGAAAACAGTAAGTACAATGGAGAATATAATGTCTAAGTTTAGGGACAGATTTCTAATGATGAAATAATGGAAGTATGAAATAAAAGGATTAAAACTGTTAGAAATACCCCACTAGACTTTTCAGCCCCTAAATAGCTTTGAAAATCCGATCTAATGGCACTTTTGAAAATTTTATCCCAAAGCTTTCTACCAAAATATCTCAATACAAAGAATGCAGATCATATATCTCCAGCCTTATCGCCGTCAGTTCCACAGCTAGGTAGTTTTCCTTCAATCTTAGAACCTGCAATGTAGCAAATAACCAGGACCTACAGACTTTTTAAAATTTTTAGTTAATGATGATGTCTTAGTTTGGGGTGCAAATACTCAAGATAGAAAGTGCAAAATCATGCAGCAGGCCAAAGAAATATTGCCTTGAATAGCAAACAGAAGAAAACTAATGTAATCAGGATGAAGTTGGAAATGTGCGGACTGTGGACGTTGGAAGTGAGGTAGTTGAGATTGAGAAAGAGAGCCGATGAGAGTAGTGTAAATGGGGTGTTGAATGACTTAACCACTTATTTCCTTGCTTTCTGTTTGTGTTGGCATACAGGAAGTCTAGCAATCTTAGCCAGAAGCTGATAAAATCTGAGTGTGTGGCTAGGTAGACAGAGAAGCAGACAAATACAAGTGTAATATACATTATCACAGAGCATAAATAATATTGGCTAAGAAACTAGAACAGCTTTGTTTCATATATCACAAAGTAGGGACAGAAGTACTGTGTAGCATAATACAACAAAGCTGAATGGAAGTGAAAAAATAAATTGAAGACTTCCATGATTTTAGCTCAACAGGAGGCAGTAGCAGTTGCAGACTTGTTTAAAAGTAGTTCAAGGTACCTTGTCTATCTTTGTATATGAATCATTCTGTTAGTAAGAACAGACACACTGAGTAAAAGTTTGGGACATGGGGACTGGCCCACCTCAACTGAAAGAGACAAGGAGAGCTTGGAGACATTCATTGCAGAAGGACAAAGGAATATGTTTTAGGAATGACTGACATCAGGTCTTTTGAGCTTTAGAGGAACCCAAGGAAAGGTGTCATGTTCAAAAGAGTAAACGACAACATGGCAAACAGATAAGCAGACTATGCTATATAATACTCCATCTGTAACAAACCATCAGAGCACATGGGAATTGCAACAGTGAATAGGACCCATTCAGAAAGGCTCCAAAAGCACCTACTCTATTTTTTTTTAAGTGATAAGGTATCTAGTGTTTCCTGCATGTCAAGTTCTTTGTCACGACATCCTAAGCCAACACAAAGTAAATACTTGGTGATCTTCACCTATAAAAGTGCAAAGCATATTCCAATGAATCATATATAGCATTCTGCATGGTTAAAGAACTACTGAAAAGAACTACTGTGCAACGCTTAGGAAACCAGCCTCAATGGCAGACTGTGCTACAGTATCATCTCTTTTGCTTTTCTGATCGGTTCTGCTCCTGTCATTGCTATGCTCAGAATACATATTGCTCTGAATGCTCTAATTTGATACTCTGCTGGTCTGAAGTGATCAACATCTCAGTATTCTTTGTTCAATTGTCTGATAAAAAAAAAAAAAAAAAGAGGCTTTTTTCCCCTATAATAAAAATGAAAGTTCATGACTGCTAGGAAAGACAAGTACGGCAATGGATAAGCCTCTTTATTGACTGGAAATGTTTGCAAAAGCAGGGAGAAAAGTAGAGTGGAGGGTAATCACACTGCCGATGTCTAACAAAGGAGGACAGGCAAATTCCCCATATCATCAGTAAATAGATGGGTTCGTCTTGAGGTTCACTTAGGGGAATAGAATTTTCCTCTTTGAACAATTTTGCAGTGTTTTCTTTGTCTTTCTTGCCGCACTTTGTTTTGATTTGGGGTTTTGGGTTTTTTTTTTTTTTTTGTTAAGTTTCCCAACTAGACGTTGCAATTGCAGACCTAAAGAAAAATCAGTTAGTTCTTTCTTCCTGTGAATTGGACCACAAAGCTGGATTTTCCATTTGTTTAAAAGGAAGGGTCCTAGTCCTGGAAGATGCTGAGTGCTCTCAGCTTGATAACTTCATAGATCAGAAAAATCACTTGGCAGCAGTACAGATGCAATTATTTTTGGATTACTTAGTCTGACATCTCTCTGTCTCTCTTAGGCAGACTTTCCCCCCCAGTCTCTTCTAGCCACCTCACCATCTCCATACAACTTCTTGCTTTTCTCTTCTGAACTCCACATCCATAAGTGTAACAGTCCCCAGGTTCCTTCCTTCCCAGGATAGCTGGGAAATAACAGGGGAGCTCTGTAGGGGTGAGTTTTCTTCACACAGTCCACAGTCTTAATAACCAGTAAGGGTGAATGATATCAAGACAGTGACAAAATGTCCAAGAGACCCTTTTAGTCAGAGTAATATAGCCAATTCCTCTCCCCTGCCAGGGCATGGCCAGAAGCTGGACGCTTCACTGTGTCACTTCTGTCATTGTTCTGTAACACTACGACAGAGCTTCTTCCCAAACAGCATGCATTTTGAAAATGCCTTTTTTAAAGGCTGAAGTCATATTTCTAAAGAAAATAATACATTTTCATACCACATTTTGAACTGTAATATAATATTATCATTTTTAAAACCTGTATTATATTCTATCAAGATACAATTTACCATTAGACAAGTGATACATCAAGAGCTTAATGAAAAAATGTTAGGATAAGAGTTTGGTTGAAGACAGTATTTCAACAGGTACATTTCAAAGTTATAATGCAATTAGGATTAAACCCACCCTTAGACTTGTGTAGCTGAACACTTAAAGTTTAAAAAGAACTGTGCCAGTCTGCTATAGTAGCTTATTCCAGGCTTCCCTATCTCTGTGATATAGTGTGCATGAATTACATAACATTAACCAAAATTTAAAGGTATAATAGCAAAAAAACCCCTTCCAAACAAGTTGAGAACTGTCTTTCAGCCAGTATGCATGATTGTCTACATAAATTAATTCAATGAACAGAATACAGAATACCATTAACATTTTTTCTTCATCTATCTTCATCTTCTAAGCAGCTCAGTTAAAAAAAATAGTGCTGTTTCTTATTCATTGCCATGAGTTTCCTATGTTAAACAAAGACAGACCAACCTTAAGCCTTTTGATAAATATGATGCTGTGGTAACTGCAGCATTCACTTCGTATCCCATTTCTCCAAGTTCCTGTCAGCCAGATGTCACTTGCAATGCAAACACTAGAAAAATATGAAATAATAATTTCATACATCATCTATGTGAGCACGAGCCAGTCAAACATTCAATACAAATTCAAACTGCTACTACACATAAAGCAAATATCATCCAAATAATATTTAGAATGATTGAAAGGCTTTTGATTTGGAAGTGTATTCTCTTAAGCTAAGTGGTCCCCAAGACCATCTAGAAAATTCAATTGTTTCATTTTAAAATGTTTTCTGCCCAAAATTATATCAAATCCTAATGTCTCAGTAGAAACGCATGGGATTGGATTGCTGACTGGGCGCCTGATGTCAAAGAGGAATCTAATTTTCCAATGGCATTTCCTCATACTGTCTCACCAAAACACAAAATTGATAAAATTTTAATGGATAATTTTCAGAGCAGGACATTAGCCATCATGCTGGGAAATAGTGTGGGAGAACACCATGTAGCGTCAGAAAGGCAATGTATCAGAAGACAGTTTGAATAAATATTAATATACAGCACACGCCTTATATTCTGCATTTTTCTCTTGCAAGCAGAAACAGAATTCAGAAGGTAAGTTTTGCACTAACAGGCACATCTCTCTTCCCCTCCTTTTCCAGGGCATATTTTACAAGTGATCTCTTAAAAATATAGGTGCAATACATTACTTAAAAGGGCACAGTGTTCATCTTTTACTGGGGTGACACAGTCACAGTCAACACAGTCCTCTTCTGATTGAAATCAATTGTGAAAGTCATATTGACTTCAATGACTTACACCACTGAACACTTCATATAACAAAATGTTTTTGTTAAGTAACTCTAGAGCAAAGATTGCAGTGATGGAATAAATGAAATATCACCCTTCTGGATCTCCTGATGGGGCTAGGTCCTGCGAGCATCGAACATAACACCAAAAGCCATGACATAACACAAGATGAAAAGGACTAAATTCTACTCCTGATGACAAAGAAGTTATACTAAGGAGAAAGGTACTCATTAACTGTATTACGTTATCACTCAGTAATGAAGCAAAATATCTGTATGGCAATGTGCTATTTAAAACGTGTTCTTCTCTGAAGAACTTTCCTTTTGATTAAGTTAGGTCATTAATCATGTAAAATTTGAGACTTATTTAGAAAACACAAGTGGACAAGTGAAAAAAGTGAAATTAGATTTTACTAACCTTTGTAATTTACATCAAATTTATAATGAAAGTGTAACACAGTGGAATATATGGTGAACAGGATTGATTCAGCTTTCCAGCAACCATTTCATGTCATTTATTACTAGCTGGGTTTTGACATCTGTGTGTGTATATATATATATACTCACTATATTCAGGTGATTGTTTATGCCAATACAGAGAGGAAAATCAACGTTTATGGTTATGAGACCTATATGTGCTTTCATCAAGACTTAAGCATTAAAAAACTTTAATAAATATCTAAGTAAAACTTGCAGAACATTAAAAAGACCACAACAAAGGAAATCACAGTGATGAAAGTGGAGAGGTTTAATCTTCTGGGGAAAAAAAGGCCTGTCCACACCACATGCCAAGTCTGCCACAGGTTAGGATTTTTCTTTCATAGTGATCTGAAAAACATCACTGAAGTCCTCAAATTGGTTAAAGACTAGGACTGGCCACGTAGCCAAAGATACCTCCATAGCTACAGCTTTCATTCAGGAATACTCGATTTTATTTCACTGCTCAGAGGTCAGAGCCATTCTAAAGAAGAGGTGAATATTTTTGTAAGTTCTTCATGGTTCACTGCATGCTCTTTTCCAGTTAGCCTTGGTAGGAGACTTCTCTAGATCTACTCAGTAAGATGCTTTTAGCACAACGCAAAAGCCATGATAGAGCTTGATAAGACATAGCTTCCCCAAACCCCAACTATGAGTGGAACATAACCAACCTATAATTGCCTATCCCACAGACCAATCAGTTAGTTATGCCCTTTCCAATGCTTTCATCATTTCTGCAACAACAGTCTGCCAGATTGCCACATCTAGTCCATCCTCCACGCCAGTCACCTTTGTTCCTCCTGTAACTCAAAGGAGTTCCCCTTTCTAGTATTAAAAACAAAAGGGGGAAAAACAGAAGGCTGAGCTGGATGCTTTTTTTCAGTGTGTGTGAGCAGGAGAAACAAGACCCCCCCCACACACTCCTCCTTTCCTCTTTCCTGCTCCATTCTCTACAATTGGAAGGGAGTCTCTGTTCTCTCTAGTCTTCAAAGGCAGCAGAGGAGAGCTCTACTTGCATTGCATAAAGGTACAACTGGGAAAGGTATCCAGTGCAGGAAAGAAAGTATTTCCAGAGAGGACTGAAATTCTCTGAGGGTTGGTAAGATCTGTATTGTCTTGATCTGGCTGCTCACAGTAATGAAATCTAAACAGACTTTTATTAACAAGCCTTTTCACACCTCCTCTGCTCTCAGCAGCTGAGCTCAGCACAGAGAGACAGACTACAATGCAGTAACTTTGAGAAGCTTTCTGTGCCTCTCTTAAATGGAGCATGCATTGGTTACCTAACTGTGCATGAGTACAATACAGCACAGGCATCAGCTTCTGCCAAAACTCTATTACTGGAGGAAATTGCAAAATTGACAGATTTGCCATCCTAAATTCATAATGGCCTAAGAATGAAGAGGAGAGTGAAATGGACAATTCCCCCAGTAGACTTTGCTCTGCATCCTGGCTGATCTACAGTCATAGCCCTTGGTAGTTCAAGGGCTCGGAAGAACTCTTTAATTATCAAATTGACTTATGAGTCTACTTCCAGCTTTGCAAATACCACTGAACTTTTACTTTAACCAGAAGAAAAGCACACCGAAAACACACCATAGCTGCCAACACTTTTATTCCTCATTTCTAGAGAAATGTTAAGTCTGAGACTTGTAGTTTTATCCTTACAGTCTGTCCCATCTCCTCCTCTAAAGGATTTCACTTCTCTCAGTGCCAGCTGAACCTCTCTTTTCTGGTTCTCTCCTTATAAGACTTTAAACTTTCTAAGCAAGTGGATTAGATGGATATCTATCTGTCCAGGAGCACAAGACATTGTGGGGCATATTCAGAATACCTTATACAAGGTGGGTAGATGCTGAAGCTGATGGAGAGAAGCAGGCACAAAGCAGGCACAGCAGAATTGCCACAGAGGCTGATGGCAGTTTGAATAACTGGTGCATCTATGCAACTTAACTACATATTTTGACTCTACCTAAACAACACACCCCCTTGTATAACTTGCCAGTGGTTTCCTATAGCAGGCACTTCATCAAATAAAATCTGAAATTACTACAGTAATTTCTTCACACAATGAAGAAGGAGCCCTGCATGCAGAAATACACTGTGTTAGTTTCCACAAGCTGGACTTACTGACCCACTACGGGGATAAATGATACCATAAATGCCACTTTGCAATATTTAACCTTGAAAATGTGCAATCAGGCACAGGTTGGTCTTACATGTCTGTATTCTCTTTGCTTAAAGGTTGTTTAGATACACATCTGCATCTCCAAGACAAAGTACTTGTTAATTACCTTGTATTTGCACTGTACTTTCAGGAAGGAAAAGCTATGTAAGTGCTAAGTGCTATTAACATCACCCCCTTCTATTTTTCTTTTTCAGCTTTTAAGTGAATATAGTGCTTGTGAAAGTTGTTGGATTGACAGCCCTGGAGACTGAAGTCTAAAGTGCAGCACACCCGCTGAGCCAAACAGAACTAAAATGTACAAAAGCTTCTCACCAAATTTTAAATACATGCTTCATTTAGTTATTGTTATATGGCTGGGTGTAATACTAATACTGAAAGTTTTGCTGCTCCCATTTATTTGTTCTAAACATCAGTTCAAACTCTTTCTTTATTTTCTACTTTCAAAAATAATTTCTTGCTGATGCACAACACTCCAGAGACTGCTTCCCTGCCTTCAAATCCTACATCACAATGGAACGCTGTTGAAGCATAACTTCATGCTACCGCAGTCAGGTACAATGCTGCGTCCTGGCATTCACTTTGCACATCACAGAAAAGTACATTAGCTAATCTCATACAGTTTTAGTACCGATCACGCTAAGTGCTTGGCTGCAGAAATGCTACTCTATTATAATCTAAATCTGAAGCGAGGAGACTTCCGATGGAAGATCTGCTCCTTTAGTTAGGACTACTAGTGTTCCTTAGAAGACTAAGTCGATACTGAAACAACAACATTTCCTGAGAAAGGGGGCATTTTGTTTTGGTTTAAACACTCTAGATTTCCAGGAGTACACTTTTAACCACTGAAGTGGGTTTGTGTTTTTTTAATTTACTTTTTTAAAATCCTTTTTGGTATACCTAAAGACAAATATTACCATCTGAGAAATCTCTTTGTACAAATACATTCAGATCACTTGTAAAACTTCCCCATGATTTCAGCTAGGTTCATCACTCCTTCCAGGAGATTGCCATTCC
>NW_008824053.1:5963993-5996245 GCF_000699105.1 Pygoscelis adeliae | reverse complement strand
TACATAAACATTTACTGGCTGTAGGTTTCACACTCTCCTTTTATCCACTGTCTGCCTGCCTCCAGATGGGACTGTTTCAGATTTAAGTGAAGGGACTGATTCCCATTGAGTAGAGTGTGCACCTGAGATGCAGAACACCCGCAGTGCGTAGAGCTGCTACTAACAGCTGCTGTTTCAGATGCTTCCAGAACATTCCTTCACTGGTCTTGACAGGTCCCGAAAAGCAAATTTGGTGCCTGGGTCATCTTCAGTCCTGACTAAGTTCAAGACCTGGCACTTACAGAAAGTCATTCCTTAGCATTTCCAGTTATTTTTCAGTTCAGGAAATTTCTCAGGGTTTCTTGTCAGGTCAGGCTGGTCTTTTATGATTTTCAGCCTGCAATGCTGCTCCTTCCTATTTCATCTTGACTTAATGTCATTAGTCTTCTTTCACAGAAACCTGAGCATTCTTTTCCTAATTTATCTAGATGGTACCCTGACAGCAGCTCCCTTGATCAAGACTTTGCCATTTATGTCTCTTCTCCTGTTAATCATTCTCTGAAATGAGATTTGTAGTAAAAAAGAATTAAATCAAGTCTGACTGCCTTCAAATTTCTAGACTTTCTGGGATTCTGGATGCTCACTCAGGCCAGGCCCTTTGGAGACACTGTGCTTTCTCTGGTTTACTAAACAGGCTGTTAGGGCTATTTTCCTATACTGCAGGGTCAAAGCAGGTTTTACCATTGGTGAAACTAAGCAGAGGTTTACAGCATGCAGCTATGACACCCAGACACCTTGCTGTTTGATAGTTCTCCCAAAAAGTATCCATCTTTTGTTATTTCTGGTTACACATTTAAAAAATTGAATCTGGAGGCAAAGTGGCCACGTAATAATTTTTCTTGTCTTTGCTTCTTGAAAACAAGAATTCTCTATTATGTAAAATGTCTACACTGAACTCCAGGTTCCCAGCTGTCCTCTTTCCTTCAGATATTGATTTTCTATCACTTCATATGTGGGGAGAAGAAGGTAAAAGACTAATGATTCGTTGGAAAGTGATATTGAAAAAAAACTTTTTATAAACGTGGTCTACACCTTATGTTTATCTGCCTCATGTTTCATGAGGTCTGATTCTGAATGAAAATCTCCAGCTTGTACAATGCTGCAGGATCTCTCCTCAGCAAGATGATCCATCTCATACAGGTCAGACTTGTTCTCTGCTGCCAGCAGAGTTTTGCAAGTTAAATTCTTAGTCCCTGTATCTGAGGCATCTGTGGCCTGGTCCCAAAAAGTCTAAAAGGCCTGCCCAACATCTCCATTTCTCTGAGTGGAAGTCTATACATTAAGAGTAAGGCTCATTTGTGAAGGAGATGAAACTTTCATCAACCTGAGATGACAAAATGAACTACCCCGAGGGAATAAAAAAATACCACAATATTTAGCACCTTCCACCTCAGTGCGACGCACGTTTCTTTATGACTTTGCTGGCATAAACACGGATATAAGATGAGCCTAAACGTACTTAAACAAGAAGTGTTACTGACCACCACCTCCCAGCTTGGGGAAAAGTAGGGAGAAAAAATTACATGATAGCTGTACAGTCACATTATTTGGTTCAAGGCCAGAAGGTGCTGAGGTTTTACAGTGCTCAATACGTTATAGGAATGTGTGCATGTGTGTGTGTGTGTACAAAATAGTTATAAGACTACATACAGATCTATATATGTATAGAACACAGTAAAAAAAAAAACAAAACACAAAACCCCCTACATTAGGAGTTCTGTGACATCTCATATGACAGACCTGCATTTGTGGTTAAGCCAGAAATGATCATCCAGCTTTGTCAAACACCACTGATTTTTACGAGAAATAGGTTTACAGTCTGCTAAATTCAAGGCAAATCATCATCCAGTTTCTTGTAGTACAAATGGCTGCATTTAAAGCATGTTCTTGCTATTAGGTCTAAAGCATTACAAGACCGAAATGTTCTGTATCTCATCTCAAATTTTCAAACAATCCAATATCCAGGCTATATATAGATATATTCTTGCTGTTCAATCTCTTAAAAATCAATCAATATTAATGTGTCTGCCTTAAACTTTTAAGGTCATTGTCTCCCTTCTGACATCTTTAACTACATCAACATCACATTATATCATTATAGACTCATGAAGCAATGTACTTTTACATTTTTGCAAGATAATGTCTCTTTTGTGTTTCGGTTTTTATCATAATGTAAATCTTGAAATGTAATTTGCATATCTTTTGTTTAGCGAAGGAGACCCCCATTTAAGACTTTGTCATTTTAATACATAGACTTAAAAGTGGATGACTTTTTAAAGGAAATGCACCAAAATATTCCAATTTATTCTTCAACTGAAGCGGCTGCTGCATCAGTAAATTAGTAAATTCCCTTAACAATACACTTGCTAACAATTATGGTCTGCCTGCCTTGGGCTCACTTGACAGTAGGGCTGCCATCTGTTGAGAAGTCCATTCATGGAGTTTAAAGGGCTATTTATAGGTTTTTATTTTAAACATTGCAAAATACCTCTTTGCTCTTCACCCTTCCCTCCACTTATTCTGTCTTTCCTGCCCTCTGTTCATCTTTCTTTCCACCCTGCTAAAAAGCACCGGTATACTTCCAACATTGGACTGTGTCTCTGCACCAGCAGCCACATCACAGCAAAAGGCTTTCAGGTGCATTCAATTCTGAGGCAAGTCTGGCCCATTTTTAATGGCCGAGGTGGTCAAGCAGAGAGGAGGGAGGACACTTATGGAGAGGAATGGACAGAAATGAACAGGATCAATCAAGAAATTCAAAAGCAGCCACGAAGGAAACAAAATCAAGACGATGAATGGGAAAGGGATGCTAGGAGCCCCAGCTCTGGATAGATGGATATTTCATGAATTCCTTCAATAAATAGGGAACCTCTAGGGAAATTCAACACCTGGCAATCTTAGTGGATAGTGGTGCTGCAAAGAAAGCATAATGTTCACCCTCTGGTAAATTCAAGCAATTAAACCCCCTTAAAAAAAAGGCCCTCTTAGGCTTTCTGCCCAGTAAACTCACAGTGAAAAGCAACTTTAATAAATGTTATAAATCTCACCTCTGAGCCAACAGGAAATTCAAATGTTTGCATGTGCAGGAGCCAGGGAGCTGCTGAAACAAAATGTAAATGTGTATATTAGAATAGGTTATGCCCATACTCCGACTGGACAGCAGTAGAAGCATGAGTGAGGCCCACAGACATGACAGGTTTTTGAAAGCATCCTTTCTGGTGCCACCTTTGACCATTTCTGTTTGTGTTACACCAGAGTTGCCCTTTCTTTGGGAGTGGACAAATTTGTTTAGTGATGAGTTTGCTGGCTCGATGAATTCAGGATTACTCCTTATCATGCAACATTATTGGAAAGCAGTTTTGAGTTTCAATGTTTCAGACATGAAACTAAATAAAGAAATGGCAACAAATATCTGTGGTTTGTAAAATGAAAAGATTAAAGAAAAGAGACTGCAGAGAATTTTTGATCAACACCCTGACAAGGGGTGTTAGTTTTAATAAACAGTAAGAATTTTAGGCCATTATGAAGTATGAGATGCAGTCTCAGCTGTGTTTCTAATTTCCTTTCTTGCCTTTACTGCTGTTATATAAAGCTCTGTAGTGACGAAAAACATTTATTGAAAAAATCTGAGCACACCGTTCAGGATTACATTACTTCATTTGCACGGAGCCTTCCCAGCCAATGAGAAATATTTCTTTCTCCACCCTCCATGGTGCCAAGAGCTGCAGGCACATTCTGCATATGGGACAAACCACTGGACAGAGATGCACTTGTATAAGTGAATAAGGATTCTGTTATTGGGTCCGACGACTAAATGATCATGGAATGCTGTTCGTTTTGATTGTTGTTCTTTTAAAGCCATAGATAAACACAGCCAGAGGTTTGTGCACATTTTTTAGAAGTGAACTTAAGAATATAAAAACAATACACATTTGGCAACACATCCTGTGAGAAAGAGGTTTTCTGAAAAATTTCTGGTAACATGTTGTCTACCAAGCTATGAAGTCTATACTTTTTGTCTATTACACACTCTACAGGCTTATGAAAACACAAAAGGCCATGAAAATTAAGATGAAGAAAAAGCGAAGGAGAGACAGAAGGCCGGATGGAAATAAGTTATATTTGCTGCTTCAATTATTCACAGGAATCAGGGCAGAGGCCTGTTCATTCTTCCACTCTTAATTTTTGGGGCCTTTCAGGTGGGCAGAGAGGGTCGGTATGAGAGAAGTCTCTCCAGAAATCTCTTTATCACCCTTCAAAAAAGCTGGGAATTATTTTATTACAAGATGGGCACAAGGAACGAGTCTCTCTTTGTTATAATGCCTCCATCGGTGGCTTTCCACCTACAGTATTTTTCCTTAGGGGATTATCAAGATTATTAGTAATTATTACTAATAAGCCATTACTATGAATAATGGTAATTACAGTATCATTTAAGGACCCTAGTCATAATCACTGTGGAAAACATATGAGCACAGCGAAGACCAAGGCTTTGCAACAGCACATCCAAGTCTCATAAGAGAAAATGAACAAGCACAGAGTTATACTCCAGAGAGCACGACACTCAAAGCCTTTCATCCCTAAACTGCCAATGGCAGCATCAAAGCCAGTGTTTGTCCACAGACAAATGACTGACAAATTTTAGCAACTATTTTTGTTTTAAAAGAAAACAAAAATAAAACAGAGGTTTTCCCTCTTTAAATTTTAGGATTTGGGAGGATTGCTAGAACCACGTAATCCCACTTCTAGCCCCAAAAAGTTGTGGTTGTGTGACATCTCTGATTACAGTAAATATTGTGTCTAAAAAGCAGTGCAGATCCAGACACCAAATGGATCATGGATGCTTGGAGAACATTGAGCCATTATGGATATTCCACCGAAGGACAACAAGTCTTTTTCCAATCCAGTTGGCTTGGTCTGTGTCCCTTATTCAATAGAGCTATAGTTTTTCATTTAACACACAGCAAAGCCCTACCTGTTACAAGTTAATGTCAACCATGTGCTCAGAGTGGACACACCCTAATTTTCCCACTTTTTACATTTGTTTTTAAGGTTTTCGCTCAGAAACACATACCCTCCCTTCTCTCTTTGCCTCTTCACATTAGCTCTAAATCCTTGTCTATCTTGCTTTCCATCTTGAGAGTCATGACAGAACTCTTCTAAAAGTACTCCGCTGACAATTTCTGATCTGGTTTTCCACTAAGATAAGCAGAACTGCATTTATAAAACCTTTTAACTTCACATATATAACTTCATAACTTTAGTTTACAACTATATAAAATTTTGTAAGGTTTTATTTTTAAAGGATGGCCTTTTCTTATCTTAACATGAGATATGAAGTCACACATTTGTATTTTTTAATATATATAATATACACTATGTATGCATATATACATTATATATGAACATTGTTACAAGAGGAGAGATGCTTCTGACAAAACATGAAGAGAGGACCTTTCACGCCATAAAAAATGGTATTTGCAACTGCAATTCAGAATATACCGCAAAGGGTATGAAAGCGTGGATAGTTCTATTTCAAAGAAAAACATTTTCCAATATAACATGCTGCAGCTATGTTTGTTAGGGATCCTGTTCACGGGGGTCACTGTAAGAAACTCAGCACTACCTTAGCAAAGGTGACCAGAAGCACTCTGCACAAAAGTACCTTTCCCTCTGCATTAGAGTTGGAATTGCAGGTCAGTTGCTCACAAGCACGTCCAGCAAAGCAAAAAAATTATTTCTGTAAAACTACATTTAAGAACCAAAAATCGCTCAAAAAAATTACAGAAGCTGGTTATCCAACCTCTTTATTACTCTGGCATTACACCTACTTAATTTCTGGTACAATCCAGATGCAGCTGAATTTCAATATGTAAACCCTGGTTCTTGGCTGTCAAGCCCCACATACCACTTTACATGCGTTTAACAACAGTATAGGGCTAAGAAAGATAAGCATTCAGGGCTGGAAACCTCTGACAACCACCGTGTCAAAGTTTGTACAGGCCAGCTCTGTTATCTTAAGTACAGAATCTTTTCCAATGCCTTATTCCTAAAAATTAGGTAGGCCTGATAGGCCTTATCTATTTGCATAGAAAAGTCTCCTGTCTAAGTCTTTCATGTTGCCTAGGTTAAGCAACTTTTAAATTAATCTTACCACAAGTAAGGTACTTACTAAGGAGGGAAAAATGTGCACCGTGGGAAGTTCTATTCATTTCAACTACACAATTTTGGAGTTTGGTGTACAGCTTTAGGTTTTTTAACTAGACTTCCATGAACCATTTTTGCTTGTTTGCTTGTTTTTCCCTGCTGTGGAAAGAAAAGCAAAAATTCAGTAAAGATCTACTTTGGATCTGAAATTTTGCATGACAATATTTTGGAATTTTTCAGTTTTGACTCATGAAAATTATCATGCTATTATACGCCCCCATTCCTGTGTGAAATCTCAAGATACCTCTCGGGACTTTCAAGAAGCAAGTATGTTCCCCAAAAGTAAAAATTAAATGCAAAAAATATAATTGTTGAGATTTAAGCCACAAAGTCACTTCAAAGTTTGCTCGTTTTTAATAATCGATGCATACTTAGTGCCCTTGTTCTGCATCAGCCATGAAAACAGATATAAGAGGTGTTCTTTGCTTTGTTGCTGTATGAAACCCTGTCTACATTAAACATTTTTGCTGGGTCCTTAAGCATTAAGTTAGGCAGAGACAGTATGACAGACAAGTTGCTATTTCAGACTTGAAACAGCACCTGGAGGGCCAAGACCTTTCACAGTTTAATAGTGGACAGAGAATCACGGTAGTGATCAGGGTCGTGTGGTGGGTGAGGCAATCACTGATACCGAAATATCAGATGTCACCGTGACAGCTGTAATAACCAGGGCTTACTTCCTTCAGCTAAAAAATATCCACAGAATATGGTGAATACACTGCAGCAATATGTACCTCTTCTGCCTTTGTTTCATGCTATAAACATTTTAACTCCTGAAGGCTCACAGTGCAAGAATAGAGCAACTAACCCTCACAATACATTTTACATTATAGGGGAAGCATGAGAGAAGAAGAGGTTTTTTTTTAAATCTTGAGAATTCAGCAGAAAAGTTATTATTTGCTTGTTATTGACAATTCATTCCTCTGAGATAAAATAACTGAGTTACTAGAGGATCCCAAGGAGACAGCTGGCAGTGATGAACAAAACAACATTCAATCCACAGCAAGTGTACATCATAAAACAGGCGCCACTGGATTAAAAAGTAACCTTAAACTGTTTAGTGTACACAAAGGCAGCCTAGTCAAAACACTTCAACAATGATTTAAAATCTCAAGTTAGAGGCCAGTTTCAACCTTCAGGGAAGCCTTCTCTATTCATAAGGAGCTTAACTAATCATAACTTTCCATGACTTATCGGAACTGGATGCAGTGTGTCGCAGCATGATAACTGAGCTCTGGAAATGTAACAAAAGATGCCTTTTTTGTAAAAATAAGGGTGAGACTAAACCCCAAATTTTAATCTTTGAACTTGGTGAGGGGAAAAAATCCTGTTGCTCATTAAGTGGTTCCATTAGCATGCAGGGAGTCTTAGCCGGGCAGCTCCTGTTCATGTTACTGAGTGATGTGTAGGGCAGCACGTCTATCGGGAAAGGAGCAGATTTCTGAAATCCAGTCCCAGGATGCTACATAAAGTGCATCACCAGGGAAGAGAACAGCCAGTATCAGACACACTGCATTTCTGCAGATAGCTAGCTATGGAAACAGGTAAGTCTACCTGAAACATAACATCACTTTCAGTTCATCTAGTTGCTCAGTATTAACAGTGTTTAAGAAAACGTGTAGTATTTATTTTTTAGCATGATAAATACTCTAGCTGTAAGCAAGCTTCAGAGTGAGGGTTAAATGGAGCCCGAAAAGGACCAGATTTCTATCTGTATTTTCTTCAGTGTAGTTCCAGATGCATTAAGACCTCAGCAGAGACCTGCAAGTATCATGTACGGCTTTCTTTTATCTTCTGGAAAAAAAGGGGGGGAAAAAAAAACAGTATGAAGGAATGAAGCAGTGCCAAACGCTACAAGAAAGGCTTAATAAATAGAGCCCAGGGTCACAATGTTGCTCTTATTTGCCTTGAAATATATCACTGAACTTCTGTATATTCATATTTGTTTACATTATAAATGTACTAAATGAGCTAATTATAGTGATCATAATTTACAATTAAAAACAAACAGTTAGAAATTTCAAAGGCTTTCAATATCTTTTCTTTAATCATTCACCCAGGCTCAAAATATGCATTTTTTAGATTAAAGCATTAAAGTTGCTAATTATATTCTCAGAACTAACAATTATTTCTTTACCCTTTTACTACCTTCTTCTGGCAACAAAAAAATGTCAGCACTGATTTAATTTTTTGTTATTACAGGATTAAAAGAAGTTTCTAAAATGCAATTAAATGTGCCCTATAGCTATAGTAACTTTCCTATCAGCATCCAAAGCCTCTTCACTAAAACAACAGCATAAAAAAATTATTCAGACTTTCTAGACATACTTTTTTTCTCCTTTTATAACACATTCCTTTGGTGATTATCTCCAATGACAACTCAACCATCTTAATGAGACTCTGTGCACATCTAGATCTTGGTGAAAGTAGATTAATAGGAGAAAATGAAAGTTAAAGAGGCTGTTAAGAGTGCAAAACCCCGCACATGTCAAGCACTGGTTCTTCACCTTTGGGAGCTTGGTTCAAGTTCACCCTGAGGCCCTAAGTGAAAAGTTCAATAGTCTCAACTATGTCCCTACTTGATATATCACAAAATCAATTATTTTATGGTGGTACATTTGGTAACCTATGCTCAGACAGAATCAAGTTTTTTCCCATTGGGAATTCACCAATTATCTACTCTGTGAATTATTCTCAGATAAAACAGAAATACCTGCTGTAAGCAGGAGTTTCTCATTATACTGCCTATCAGTTTAGTAGTTGATCTGTTTTGGAACAGTGATGTTGCGCTCAGACCATGCAACATTAGCCACTGTGCGATCACAGCAATGCATGGTGACAGGACACCAAAGCATGATTCAGTGTCCAAATTTGTACTGTTTTGGAAAAGAAAAACAGTCATTGCGAGCAACCAAAATTACGCCAGAGAAAAATTGCAGCAAGGCACGTCATTGAAAATTTTACAGTTGCTCAAGGACTTAGCTTCCTCTAGATAACCCCGAATGGTAAGGCCCTGCGTTTAATTTTCACAGTTGTGAACCCCATTTTCTAATCGCCATCAACAGCATGCTTGGCTCAGGCTGCAGGAGCACGCTGATCCACCTTATTAGTAGCACTCTCAAATCTACATCTTGTGTTACTTAATATGATATGCCTGTTACTGGAGTTGATATATTTATGTTAATTATTTAAAATTGTTTCCAATCTAAATACACAGAGTTTTCACATACATGAATGCCAGTCTGAATAATAAATACAAGTCACTGAGTGGCTTAGATATGGAATATGCACTCTGTATGCTGGTGCATGACTGTTTAAATCAAGCCCCATTCATTGCAAAGGACCATTTCATACCCTACAGTGGTCTGTCCAAAGTAAGCTCAATTTGCTTAGTCTAATTCTCAGCAGTCAGAACTTTGTTTTGTAAAACCACCAGCAACAAAATTAATGTTAACCAGCATCCTCTGTCAGACTTGGCTAATGGCATACACATTCATTGTCCCTGAAAGGGATTACTCAGTCCTAGGACCAAGTCAGCCAGCACTGATACTGTCCATGTTGTAGTCATTTTGTGGAATCTATTTTGCTTTAAAAAGACATCTTTCACATAAAAATATTCCAGGCCTCTTTTTTATTGTGAACAATTAAACAGAATGTTAATCTTATTCTCTCTAAAGCAGAAATGTCTACATATGAGCAGTGAAAACGATGGGGGCCTAAAGGGAACTCCCAATGTGCGAAGACTAAAAAGAGAGAGACTGCTCAAGTAAAGGATGGTGTAATAGAGAGAAGCCACATAATAAATGCTAGAAAGACAAGTCAAAATTCCTGTTTACCCTTACACATAATACAGGAACATAAGGACATGCGATGTCACTGAGAGGACATAAATTTAAAAACAGTGCCAGGACGAGTTTTAGTCCTGTTGACTTCTTACTACTGCTCAGCTAATTTACGCTTTCCCAGCTATAAAATGGGGATGATATTCTTGGTTCCCCCCATACAGAAAAACTCTTCGGGGAAGTATTCATATAATTCTATAATGAAGAATGCCACTGAAAACACTAAAAAGAAATTAATAATTCTAAATGCAGTGCGGGTTTGGATTACATTAGCTGGCACAATGGACAATAAATAAGGCCTAAGACTACAGACTAGGCAATGAAGTTAAAAAGAACTATTCAACACCTTCCTTATTCCTTGCGAATCATCGCTCTTGTGCGCAAAATGAGGCAAAAATAATACATGATTTCTAAATATGGATGCTATTGTAACACATACCTGAGGGAAGCTGACAGGATTCTAGGGCCATCCGCTAAATTGGGAGTGCTTGATCTTGCAACCTAAATGACTTGCGATGTGTTTTTTAATACACAGTTACAAACAAGTTATCATTTCTACAGAAATAACCTGATTAAGTTGATTGTTTGCAAAATAAATGTGAAATGCTTTCATTGCTTCTCTAGAGAGTTGCAAAAGATTTCGTTTGTAGCCTTCAATTCTGTAAGCATTTAGTGAGTTTCTCACAGGAAAAATGCACTGCTAGGAGCATTTCAGTTCCTCTGTAAATGTTACATTCCTCTAGTGAACTCTATCAACAAGCCCACTCAAAGCTCATGCTTAGTTTACTGCATCTTGCCAAGCAGACTCTTTCTTCATCAGGACCAGAAATATGCCCATTAAAACAGTGATGAAGAACGATGGGACAATTCAGAATTTCACAAGTGCAGAACGTAATGTACCTGCTCTAATTTAAGGAGGCCTCCGGACAGTCATCAGGCCAAAATCTTGATGGAAGGATTTTAAAGACTGAATAAATCGTCTAAAATAAAACAAAGGAGTAAGTGTATCCAAAGTTATAATACATACTTTATTTAATGTGTAGTCCTGAACAAAGGGGACTTACAGCAGGCTATAAAAGCTGGTTTTTCTTTTAGACCATAGCTGGTATAACACAGCGCATGCTTTTTCGTAACAGCTCAGTGGGAATACTTATTGATTTGCAGATGGATTTGAAAATATAAAACCTCAAGGTAAATTTCTGGATGAGACAGCCACAGCACAAATTGCGCTTCTCATACCTTTCTCTGGTAGGTTAGATGAGGTGAACTGGGATGTGTCAGAAAGGCCAAAGCATGAGATGCTGCATCTAACAGAAGGGAGGGTATGATATTAGGAAAAATTTCTTCACCAAAAGGGTTGTCAAGCACTGGAACAGGCTGCCCAGGGAAGTGGTTGAGTCACCATCCCTGGAGGTATTTAAAAGACACGTAGACGTGGTGCTTGGGATATGGTTTAGTGCTGGACTTGGCAGTGTTAGGTTTTCAGTTGGACTCGATGATCTTAAGGGTCTTTTCCAACCTAAATGATTCTATGATTCTATATATGTTGTCCTGGGATGCTGGACTGTCACCTTGGGACAGTCAAGTACCCTATCATCGTCCCTTCTGAGCTTCACTGGTACCTCAGGATGAACTCTAGAAAGCACTTCCATCCACCGTTCCAAAAGATACAAATGGTTCTACTAGAGCAAATCACTGTTAGATCACAGACCTGGCTGATGATCAGCTGGCAGGAATACGGACTGCCCATTGCCTGTATCAAGTCAGGAAATGTTTGGAAGGAATGACTGGAGGCAACATGCAACTGGCAGATCCGTATCCACTGAGGGTAAGAGGGGTGCCATTTGTATTGTAGGCAAGTTGCCCAGCCACGTCAAAACAAAATCCTACTGATACCATCTACAGGTTCAGAGCAGCACTCACAACAACTCTTATTCTCCATATTCACTGGTATTCCTCAATTCAGGTTGAATCTGCACACTTAAATAGTATCATACAGGTTTGCTCTCTGAATAAAGGATTCATAAACCAAAAGGTTTTCAAACTATACATGCAAAACTTTCCTGCATGATACGCTATTCTATTGTTACAATCTTCAGAAAATAAAAGCCACCTTGTCCAACTGTTGACAAAAAGCAATGAAATGGCTCATGTCACAAGGGCGCTAAGATATCTAGAGAAGCAACTAGTAAGGAAATTTTATGAAGGAATCTCCCAGGCCTCCTGCCTACATTGGCATATATCAGTGGCTTTATCTAGAGTTAAAAAGGCAAGAATCCATTACAGAGAAAGTCCACAGCACAATTAGAAAACAATCAACATTTTTTCTAATGCTGATTTTTTCTTCATAAACTGCTTCATTGACTTTAATTAAACTTGCCCTAGGTTATGAATCTAGCAAGCTGCAGAAACATTTAAAAATTAAATAAAATAAAACCATCTTTCTTGTCAGGAGGGTTTTTACCAGCTTGCTTACCTGTACCACACTTCTGATTTAGAGGATTTTTAAATTATTAGAAATGCTGTATGTGATACTGCAAGACTCTGTTGTTTTTGCTCTTGAATTAAAATGACCTCCCACTGCCACAGTAAGAATCACAGAATTAAATTGTTGAGATTCTCTCCGCTGCTCTAGCTTCACTGCAGAATCCCTTTGCTGGTTTCTGAGAAATGGTATGAAGCTGTCATCACAGACTTTTATACCAGCCCTACTCCTGGTTTTGTCTAAGGCCAAAGAAAAGGAATGTTGTATATTTAGGATACTGGCAATTTCCATGCCAATAGCTCAGGCCAAGGTTAAAAGTACATGACACAGACTTTGGAGGAATGAAGAGATGGCCTGTGTCCTGCCCCGGCCTGGGCCTGGCTCATGAGAATACGATCAAAAGTCGTAAGAATGAGAGTGAATGGAATAACTTATAAAACATAATCATCAAGAGAAAAGAAGGTGTGAACAACTGTATCAAATATATTCCAGCCTGGAGTCATCTAGTTTCACTAGATGGTGGCCCTTACTGTATTAAAATACTAAATAAAGTCAGTTCTGGTTAAAGATGGCCTGAGTACCCCCAAAACATTAGGAAAGCTCAGGTCTGAATTAACTTTATGATTTGGTCTGCCTTTGTTTTGAGTTGCTCACTGAGACATGTTCTCTTTGTCTCCTCCAAGGAACTTCTTAGAGACAAGTGAGAAGGGTTCAAAACCTGCACTTTTTATGTCTGGAAATGTTATTAAAGCACAAATACATTTTGCAAAAATTCCAAAGTTTGTTAAGAACGTACAGAGCATCAGTTACTTGCAACTCCGTTCGTTCCTTGATGAAGTGCCATGGGGTATTGTAGTTTAGGTATTGATCTGGGGTTCAAAAGACTTGAATTCAATTTTTGAACAACTTGTTTATTTCTATTTTTTTCTGCACACATCCACAAAAGACAGAGAATTTCCATGTCTCAGAAGGCTACTATGCCCTACTGCTCTTAAGGTATGGACATCCTCACTAAAGTCAAAACAAAGATCTTCATAAAGTTCAGTGACGCCGGGATCAACCATATATATCTGTAAATTTAACAGATACTATGCCTCCAACAGAATACGTATATAATATGGTAATTGTCATTCGTTATATCTTGAATATATACATAATGTTGACGAGTTGTGAACAGTTTTCCAAACTGGTAAAGATATACAGTGCAAGCAATTTACAGTAAGAAACAAACTCTACTTATGTCAACTCAAGCTGTTCAATACCACAACAGAATTACAACATAGTTTATGGACATTTTCCTTCACTGAAGTCTTTGAGAACTTTCCATTAACTTCAATAGATGCCAAAACAGGCCCGAGAGCAGGAAATGAAGAAATGTTCTGTACCCAGATGAAATTGCAGTGGGAATTTAGGTAGGCAGAATGTAATTATTCACACTTGAATCTGGATAGAGCACTAGGTTCATATCCCCATTCTGGCAAACATGTAACGAGATACATAATAATCAAGAGGAGCAAGGCTACTGGCTCTCCTCTCAGTCAAAAGACAAGACTTAAAGAAGGAGAATGATCTGCTTGCTTGATATTGAGTAAAAGGAGTGACATTTATTGCATCACCTGCAAGGCTTGCCAAGAAACAAAATGTATTAAGAAAATAATCACGTTTTTTGGGACCTTTATCTAGAATGTAGTCATTGCTTGTGAAATAAAGAGAGGTTCTGAAAAATTAGAAACTTGGTTCTTTGCTGGTGCATGCGCTTAGGCACATATGCATATATGTATGGTTTTCCTTCTTTTGTGGACAGTCCTAGGGGACAATCTCTGGAAATTAGTGCCTTTGCAAAATACTAATACTTACCATTTCTATATTCATTGATGCAGATGAGAACACCAAGAAGCACTGAAAAAAAATGGATTCTCTTGCAAATGTACTGTATTGTAAAATAACAAAAAATTCCAAATCTTGTAACAGAACTGCATTACATTCTAGCAAAGTGGATCCATTTCTGAGGTGGAACTTGACAGCTTTTTAACTTTCTACAACAATATGTGACAGAAGAATACTATATTCAGTTGATACCGTAGGGCGATTTATGGAGGCAGAATGTAATAATATAAATTGAGTTTCAGAAAAGACACTGTGACTAATCTTACAAAAAATGCTACGGGATGTTTAATAATCCTGGTGGGTCAAAAGTTGTTCTTCAAATAATTCTCTTAAGACTGATTGTTATTAAAGTATGTACTGCATTTGGTTCATTTTTCATTTAACTATGTAGTCTAAAACTGCTGTCAAGTGCAAATATTTGAGTTGTAATTGGATACCCATACAAATGGAATAGAGCCACCAACCCTCAACCAAAATTACAACCATAGAATATTTAAGGCAGTAAATGCCCTTTGAAGAGCCACAAGACAAGCATCTGCCCACATCTCTTGAGCTATCCCTAGCAGTTCTCATTGGTGTTTATTGTTCCATTAATCAAAAATAAAGCAGCAGAAATAAGGCAGCGCAATAGAACTCATTCCTTGCGTTCACTCTGTAATCTTCCTCCATTGCATCCCGTCAGCGTTTAAGGCTATAGTGCTTATTCATTAAGCTATGAGTGGTAATTTTGAGGAGATTGAAGCGAGCAGAGAGGAGGGGAGAACATAATGTATGTAGTTAAGGGGCTTGACTCAAATCCCTTAGAAATTAGCAGAAGTCTATGTTTTACTTACATTGCCTCTGTATTAGTCCTAGTGGAGAAGCAGAGAGGTTTCCGCGGTACTTCTCTCACCGTCTTGCAGGAAGGCTGCGACTGCACGTGTTTGAAGTCCCGGTCTGAGCCCGCACGGTTTTACAAGGAGATGAGGAAGAAACAGACGCCGTTCCGTGGGTCTGACGTGTTCTGTAACACTACAACATGCAGCCCTCCTGCTTTATTGTTTAACACCAGGGGCCCTGCGCAGGCTCCCACGGGACTGGGAGCCTGAAGGCCCCGCGGGATGGCAGGGCAGGGCCTGGCAGCCAGGGCCCGTCCCACGCCCAGCCAGGAGAAGGGCAGGTCGGGGCCCAGCGGGGGCAGCCCCAGCCCTGGGCATCGGGCATCTCCCTGGGGACAGGGACGGGCCAAAGCTGGGCCAGGATGCGGGCCTGTGGGTGGGCCCGGCTCAAGGGGGGCCCATGGCCGGGCAGGGCAGGGCTGTGGGGAACTGGAGACGGGCCCTGCGGTGGTGTCGCTGGGGCAGGGCTGACGGCCCTGAGGGCTGAAATGGGGTCCTGTCCGTGGGCAGGGTGAGGGAGCCCCGAGGGGGCTGATCTGGACGTGCCCTCAGGGCCCTGACAATTAAGAATAAAAAATGAAGAAAACGAACAAATCTCACACTCATTTGGTTTCATAGGATTCCCTTCTTTTCATTTTGTATTTTCCCTTGCATTTTCCCCCGTATTTTCTTTATGATTCAAAATCTACTTAGCCATGGCTTTCAGTACTGCATTCAGCTCTTTTCAGTTCACCATTGTTAATGAGAACAAATGAAAAAGTCATGTTTGTGCTTTTTCAAAGGCTATCCAAATGGGCTGAGATCCACTTACATGGTATCCATTCCTTGGCTTCACAAAAAAACAATATTTTTGTAACTCTGGAAAATTTGCTCCACCTAAAGGTTTGGCTAACACTAGCATTTTCGTCCCAGATTTTGGGCTTCCTATAATGCCATAAAGTTTTTGTTAACAAACCCATGAGTTCCTTAAAGAACTTTTCTCGGAAGGTAAATAGTAAGATGTTTAATGTATACAGTATGTCAGGTTTGGTCCCAATATCTTTCTTACGGCTCTCAGCCTTTTCCACCACACGACACAGTATGTGGCAGAGACCACCCAGCAATTATTTCTTTCACTGTATTTCACATTACCTCTTTGTTAAGTTTAGTTGCAGATTTCAACTCCGTAAGGTAAAATATTCCTAGATACTTAATACCCTGTGGTTTTCAATCTATATTTAAACCCTGCCTTATCCACTGATCGTACAATATGTTCAGGGACATAAACTCCAACTTACGTCAGTTAATTCGCCATTCAGATATGCTTGCAAAACTCTCAGCTAGTTTCCACAGATTTTTTTATGTTCTAGGAGCTGAAATAAAAATACCATTTATACTGTATGATACTTATTAGAGGTGAATAAACAATGCATAGCAAATAACTTAGAAAACTATTGTTTACTAAATATCCATGAGCTGATCATGATTTCTTTGAATTTATTCAACGTTCTCCAGTTGTTACAGTTTTTACTCATCGCTTTTGAACTTATATATTTCAAATGTTCAGTAGCCATTAGCCAATCTATGTAGTATAGCTCTGATTAATGTGCCTGAGTAGTGATTTTTAAAATTTTCACCAGTAAAATTTGAGCACGTAACTCTGGTGAGATTAATATTTGTCTTGGCTTTGACAAAGATCTGTGCAATGGTTTCTGAACTAGTTGCAACCACATGTGGATGTACCAATGCAGCAGAACTGGAAGCAGCACAGCATCATCAGTGCAGTGCTGTCCCTGATTAATTACCACTATCAGGATGGAGGACATATTAGCTCAGGTGCAGCATCACTTGACTGTGGCTCTCTTACTCTCAGGATTCAAGCTAGTAACCTCTTACGATGCTTCCCCACTCCCTGTGGATGTATTATCCCCTCTGGAATTAGCTTGGTATTATTTGTGTTGTGCTCCAACATGCAGCACTGTGGTACTGTTTTCTGACTACCAGCAGAACCTTCAAAGTCAGCTCTTTTAGGGCTTTTCTCTTTCATGGACATAAATACAGAGTTGATACGAACATGAACTGTCCTACTATTCTGGAACAAAATTTAAATACATATAGCTCATAGGACAGTCTGGGGATGGAATTATTCAAAAGTTACGTATATCTGTGAAAAAGCTTTCTTTTCTTAGAATTACCCCTTCTGAGTTAGAGGTGTCATTAAGCAATATGACCAGAAATAGGTTTGGCACTCAATAAAATCCATTTAAACAAAGAATACATTGTGTATCATAATTCTCTATGCACAGAGCTACCAGTACCAATGCAGATGAAAAAGAGAACCAGAAGAAAGTTCTTAGTTGATTTGTTAATGCACGTAAGTGTCAGCAGGTGTGATCAACTGGAAAGAGGCAGGTGTTACCAATGTATTGGTGCTGTCATAGGAGAAGGATGTCCTGTAGAAGCCTTAAACGTAAAGTTAAAATCGAAAAGCTGTTGAAATCCTCTATCAGCCACCACCTTACAAGTATTCCACATCTGATTTAGGGCTGGAAATGTGCTGGAAAAAAACCCTAGTCCTTAAATATGTGGGTACTAAAATACTTGAACTTAACTCCGACATCTGCACATGTAGATTTTTATGTTCCATAAAGATGTCGTCTTCAAGGGAGGCATCCGACCCTTATTTCCGTCCCCTGTAGATATTCATTTGTAGTTTCAGCTAAACACAGCACCATCAGATAGCTGTCCAGCTAAAATATTTTATTTGTATCTCCATGATACCATTCTTAGCAATGAAGGGTTAAGATCATCTAAAAAATTAAGACTAAAAGTTCGTCATTTTGAGACCATATAACTTAATGAAAAAAAAATACAATATGAAGACTTCAACAGAGAAAAACACATATTTAAAACTGGCAACCTAAACAAAAAGTCTGGAAAAGAGTGCTATTTTTGTACTAAAATATTTAATCCAATTAGTTTCTAGTTGATGTTACATATAAAATCTAAAAATAATCTTCACTTTTTTTTTCTTTACGTTTTTCTGAACATACTTCATTGCTTGTGAAAGTAAGGGATTAATAGCACTTGAGATGGGAAAGCACAGTGTAGATTGGCACAGAGCAAATTTCAATGCATAGCAAATATGTTTTACTATACAAGGCTGTTTTACTATACTTGCTTGAGTCCTGATCTACAAAAGCCCTCCTTTGCCAGTCCTCACAGAAGTTAGAGATAGAAAAGGTTTGTGAGATTTCTTAATTCCAGAACATTGGGATCAACATCAGTTCAGTGCCTGTAGTTATCGAACTTTTTCTAGTACATCATCTGCTCTGCACTGAGCTATAAGCCCATCTAACGATGAGGGCTTACTGTAGTTCTCCAAAAAGTCTGTTCCACTATCTAATAGATAGCTCTTCAGAAAGTAACTTTTCTTCATATTTTCAAAAAGCCGCATTACTCCTAACTACATATTCTTTTAACAGTCCTGGGCAGTGATGGTCAGTTATAGTCAACTGTCCCAAATAAAGAGGTAGTTTCATAAAACCAATCACACAGATTTACATATCTGACCTTTTATAAATTCCAAATAAACACTGCAAAGGAGAAGAGCTATTGCATTAACTCCATTTGCCCATGCGGTAGAGAGACCAGAATGGTACTCTCCAGAGAAAGCAGTATGCTAAAGCCAAAGTACAATGTGTGAAATTCATTCTGGTGCGTGATACCATGTAGATTTGTGACGGTCAAATCGCACACAACTCCTGTTTTAGGGCTAATGTCATTTAACTGGGTACAAGTTGCTTGTTCTTTACATGACATACATTTCACTCAAAATGTCTATAAAAAAAGAAAAGAATGGCCCTCTCTGGAAGATACACAATGTGCCAGCAAAAGGATTTCCTGAGCTATTATTCAGGCTGAAACATTTTTCCATAAAGCAGGACCATCACTGTGGGGTTTTGTTTTCTTTGAACTCTGTCACTACTTCACTATACCTCACAGCTACCGTCTCCTGATCTGATCTGCTGAGTGGCCAATGCTTCTTGAAATCCCCTTGTTGGTGAAAATATTCTACGGGGGCATCGGCATTTTCTGTGTTGAACTAAAGGATTCAATTTTATACAATAAAATTAATACAAATGGCTAGTATAAAAGCATACAATTAAAATCTACTGAGCAAAATATTCTATGAAGAATGATATTTCAGTGTTTGAAGAAAGCAACTAGAGCTGTGCAGAGAGTCTGTTTCACAGGGAATTTCAAAATTTGGTGGTGTTTGTATTTGGAATAAAAATCCCCAAATATGTTAAAATTCATCGTGCAGCAAATTCTGAAAAATTGCATTCTGGAAAATAAAAAAATTTCCTTTGATAATTTCCAAACAAAGTTCTTCACGGTGGGTGAAGAACTCTCAAACTCCTAGCGTGCTAGTACAGCCAAGAATTCCAGGTCCCTGACTACTTTTCATTACATATTTTGGACTGAAGTGCAGCTAACTCCCTGTACACCCTGGGAATTCCAAATGAACATCAGTGCTTGCAAGCCAGCCTGAGTGGCCTCTAGTGACTTGACTCTCCGTTTGTCTTTGACACAGGTTGCTGAAGAGCAAGGAGCCCGCAATTCTGG
The DNA here is from genome assembly GCF_000699105.1 of Pygoscelis adeliae. NCBI lineage: Eukaryota > Metazoa > Chordata > Aves > Sphenisciformes > Spheniscidae > Pygoscelis > Pygoscelis adeliae. The sequence goes on along the minus strand of NW_008824053.1, from coordinate 5,976,299 downwards.
TGACCCAGCAGGTTCCACACAGACTGCCAGAGTCAGGAGGGGAGACAGAGAGGAAAGCAAAGCTTTGTTGGATGTTCATTGAAATTGAATCATCTCTGCTAAATTTTTTTCATGCTTTGCATTTCAGAATTATCTTTTTAATCCTCTTTTCTTGCCTGCACAAGAGGCAGCATCTAGGTGATGGTCATATAAAGAAAAAAGCACCAAAGTGCAAGTGAGATCAGACATGCTTTAAATAAACCATTTTATTCTCGGAAGTGTGAATATACTGCTGTGACTGAAGCTACTTGGGCACAGAAACCTTGGTTTCTTATTTGTCTCACCTTCTGGTATGAAGCGGTTAAAATGATAACGCTCACAAAAGAATGACTTTGCAGATGTTGCATTTGCAGCAGCAAATTTGGGCCATGCCAGGAAGAATTAGAATAACCTGAACTGTGTGCTACAGTCTAATAATGTGCCGTGCACAGTACGAAATCCTGTGTCTCTGGTGAGGGTATTTTTTTGCCAGTGAAGTTTCTCTACCCACAGAAGATCTGTGTCAGAACATAATTAAGTTCAGTCCTTCACAATGCAGGCACCAAAACCAGGATTATAGTGCAGGAATGTACTATAATGTATAAGAATGCACATTAGGAAATGACTCGCAGTCTGGCTGCCATACTGATATCAATGCAGCGAAAAGTGTATGGTAGAACAGAAGGTTTTGTGCTAGAGAACAGATAAGTGACACGGATTGAAATTATGGTAAATTTAAATTGATGGCCTAATTAGTATTATCTCTTTTTGTATTCTCTGTAAGAAATATTATCCAGGAGGAACTCATTTTGCATTAATGTTGATATAAAGTGTAATTCTGTAGCATTTCCATTGTAATCTGGCATTAATTAATGCATCATTATTCCAAAGTGTTAATTAAATTATTACAGAAAGGGACATCTCCCCCAGTTCAGAAAGAAAAAAAAAAAAAAAGTATGGTGCATGAGAATTAGACCTTCAAAGGTCTGAAATGGCGTGTGAGTTCCCACAACACTGGCAGAAGCACAAAAACAAGCAGAAATATAGGCATGATGAGCTTGTGGCTCATAAGCCATAGTATGACATCAACATTTGCTCTCTTGTGATGGGAGTCTAATGACAGCATCAGAGCCTCAAAGCCAGGCAGTCATCGGAAATCTGAAATGGCAAATTTCTAATATGGTAAATTAAATACCTTGTACACTGACTATCAGGAATTACTCACAAGGAATTCAGGGAATTAAACAGGGGTATGAAAATATTCACAACTTCTGCAGGCTCCACTAAATACTCTACTTGGCTGTTGGGCAGGAATACCGCTATATAGTCACTGGGAGTGCCAGGGCAGCGTCGGGATTAATTGCTAACAATCCTGCACTCCTCAGTGTTGATTGTCTTGACCTTCTGCGTGCAGTCCTAAGTGGCTTCGCTGAAATCTGAAATCAGCATTTCAGTTGTTCTTGTTACCATCAGCTGGGTGGTAGCTGTTTTCAAACGCAGAGAGGAGAAAACTCAATCCTTTATCAAAGAATATACAGTCCAATCCAACGCCCAGTGAAATCTACAGAAGTCTAACCACTGACTTCACAGAGAATTGGCATTTAAGCCCGCGTCTGAGAATTGCACAAGCAGACCTCTGAGGGGCAGCAAGTGGGGCTCTCTGCAAGGGGCCACACAAGCTCTGTGGAATTGGGGACTCTGTGAATTATTAAACTTGATTAATAATTCAAGAAAATGTTAGTCTAGAGCAGGAAGCAAATTCTATGCGATGTGACCTACCTGCCAGCTACACACCAGAGCCAGAGTTGCACAAGGTGCTTCCAGGATGCGGCTTCCATAAGATTCAGTGTCTATGCTATTCAACAACTCTGCCTGTTTCAACAATTATCACTTTCTTTTGTTACATTTGGGCTTGCATTGAAAGATCTTTAAAATGTAGAAGTTAAATGAGGCTCTTATAAAGAAGTGGTTTGGGTGCAGTATATTAAAGGAAAACTTCAAAGGAGCTCAAGATACCTTTCAAGCTAAGGTACAAAAATTTAAACAAGAACAAAAGCCTCTCTTGTATTTTGAAGCATTAATTGTTCCACTTCTGTTGATGTAAAGTGAAAGGAGAAGCTTTTAGTTAAAAGCACGTAGTATCAACCAACATGGAACGTTCCAAAGTCTCATGGAATAATTTTAGCTTTCATATAATGGCACAGGTGAATCCCAAGTTATGCTTTCTGCAGCATATGCAATAATTTTTGGTAGCTGAATCCATTACATAAACATTAGTGCTTGAAGAGATTATTGGCATAAATCAGAGTTTCACCTTTTACATTTATAAGATATTTCATATTTATAAGGTATTTCATAACTTTGTGAGTGGTGCTTGTCACATAACTTTGTGACTGTTGTTTGATATTTCATAACTTTTGTGAGTGAAGCTTTATATACCATTATAGCCTGGTTTTCGAAGGATAAAATACACAACATTGCGCTGTTTGCTCTTTCGTCCATCTGTCAGTTCCCCCCCTTCAAGGGAGGGGCAAAATTGTAGAAACTGTAAGGATATAAAGTCTGCCACAAGTTTCATGAAAACTGGCACCTGGGCAGTAAAGAAAGAGCCAAATTAGTGCTTCCATGGAAGAAAGGTTTCAACTGAAATTTAACAGTTCTGTTGACTATTGGCGTCTCAGCTGGCCAGCGCCAGTTCAGCGCCAACCACAATACGTTAGCTTGCCCACTTGTAATTAGTCAAGGATACTGTGGAGGGATTTATGAGACATATGAAGTAGTTATAAGTTCCACATGCAAGCACATCATGGAATACACTCAGAGAGGAACAGTGAGTTGTTTTGGTGCAGAGGTATAGGTAACTGGGATACAATGTGCAAAACCACTACATTTACTGGTGCTGCTGTTCATGAACAACCTGTTGTGGTATAATCTGAGCACACTCGTAGACCTGTTCAGTAGAAAAAAATACATGATATGTACTGATATGCCTGATACTTACTGCATTATCGATAAAATATATAAAAAAATAACTTTAATCTATAATGCCTCTAGCTCTGGTCCATGTAAGATGGCTGTGACAGAAAAAAGAATACCTTCTTCTTGTCAGTTCTGCCTTCTATCACGGCAAGAGTATTCCTACTTTAGACAGTAGTTAGGCAAGCTGAGACACAGAACGATTAATTTATAGGTTTTCTTAAGGTAGATGCTGGTTACTCACACTGGGGAAAATGGTCCCAATTTTCAGAAACGTGATTTTTTTCAGCTTTTATAAGCTTCAATTTGATTTGTATGCACTAAGAATGTTTGAAAATAAGGTCCAATGTCTTTCCCTCAAGACTTGTAACTAATGGTATAATATATACGTACATGTACATTACATATACTGAATGCTGTGTTTCAGTGCTTCTCTCTCTTCTGCAGTGTATGGGATGTCAGTTAGTGGAAGTTATGAGAAAATGTGCCTAACAAATCCAGGAGAATCAGTTGTAACTTTAAAAGCGGAAGTACCATAAATCAATAAAAATAAATAAATAAATATAACTAAATTCCCAGTCTCTCCTCTTTCCAGCTAGAAAGTACAGACCTTCTAGTTCCTAGAATGGAGCTGCATGATTTTTGATTTTTAAATTGAGCTGATTATGCTACAGAAATGCCTTATTAGTATGGCAACATCAAAAGTTTGTTGCTGTGCTCAAGATCATTAACTTACAGCATTATCATAAACACTACTGCCCTGCACGTTGTTTATTTTTACATGAACACTGGTAAAAATGCAGGCTTTACAATATATATATGAATTATTTTACTACTCAGCTTTTCCTGCCAGATGTTTGAGTGGCCAGCCAAAGCTCCAGAGATATACATGCTTGATCTACATGTATGCAAAAAATTAATTAAAGAAGTAACCTAACACTGTCTCTTTTGTTCATTCTTTAACAAAGTGACAGGGTATTTTCATTATTTGCTGAGTACTTATGGATAATAACAAATTAAGTGTTGATCAATCAATATAATGATCCATTTGACCCAGAAATAATAGCAAGAGAAGATATGCAGAATTTCTAATAAAATTACAATCCCAACAGAATTTGAATTCATTACTTTTGAAATATAAGGCAGACAGTTCCCTTCACTAACATGGATTTCAACTTGCAGAGGGTAAATTATCAAAGAGGCCCTTGTTGCTTGCATGCTACAATACAATTTTATTAAGAATTACAGGGAAACATTAATGAGCACTCCAGTGCTCAGAGCCCTGAGGTACAGCATGGCTTAGATCTTGGCACAAACTTGGGAACATGCCCTGCTTGGAGTATCTATACTTTCAATTTAAATATTATTAATGTTGTGGGCAAGGTTAAAAGCTCAGCCCATGTCACAACGCCAACCTGCGAAAAGCCTCAGAACCTGCCAAATGGTCCGAGTTTGTCAGCGTGCAGTGAGCGTGTTCCTTCTCTGGATGTTCCGTGCTAATGAATGAGTTACTGGAAGTGCGCATTCCAGTGCTGTGCTCCTAGCATCCTAATACAGTGATTTCCTTTCAGGACGAGTTAAGAATTGCCATGTTTCTTTGTATGGTGAACAACCTAATGCAAAACCATCACGCAGCAGAGTCCCAGTAAGCACAAGGATAATCTTCATTTCAGGTCAAACTCGGTGCGTTGAATTCACTTCCCAAGTACTCAACAGTTGTAGCTCAGAGATGAAGCTGTCCTTTTAATTTCTTCCCAGTCTCTCCTCTTTCCAACTGGAACTGACAAATCTTCTAGTACCTACAATGAAACTTTTGGACTGAGCTGATAATGTTACAGAAACACCTGCTTATCAACCATGTTAATCCCAGCAGGGTGTGCTAAGTTTATTTTCTGTCATAGAACAGTGTAAAGTAATATATAGATCCTGGAGCTAAATTTAAATGAGCTCTCTTACATTCTGGAGGGAATCCAGCTCTGTAAGTATACCGCTCCATGCTGCTGCAGCTATATTGCTTTCTACAGCACAGTACAGTGTAGATGTGCCCGTCCATTCCCTCTGTGACCATCATGATGTCACGATGTTCTGGGGTAGAAATGGAATTAGCTACAGGAATATCACTGCAGGAAAAAAAGGCCTAGAAAGAAAAGAAGACTGAAGACGTATCTACACTTAGTTTCAGGAGACTAAACAGCTCAAATAATTAAGTTTCCTTGTTTTGGTGTCTTTTCTCTCCCCCACTCTGTTCTACTGGGGAGCAGATGCTCAGCAGAGGATTATCTTCTAATGCCTTTCAAATTCTTAATTTGAAAGTGTCTCCCTGCAATCCTGGCCAAACTGTCATCTCGTGATCAAGCAGTTCCCTGGTTCAGATTAGAGAAAGTAAATATTCAAAAACTATGAGCCATCACCTGTTACCGAGAGTGTCAAAACCTGTTAACTGATGCTGTTCTTCAGATCTAAGGCCAGAACAGCTTATTTAATGCTGAAGTGGCCCTTTAGAAGCCATGTAACAGCTACAGAGATATACATGCAACGTTTATAAACATAACATAGGCAACATCCAGATTCCTAAGAAAACATCAGAAAGATCAGTCAACAGATCTGGCAAATTCAGGTAAATTTGCTAAAGAAGCAAATCAAAAGATTGCTCAGGAGGATCACCCTTTCAAAGGCGTTTTTCTACTTCTAAGCAAGAGAACTCAAATACTTCTACGAGGCGTAACTGGAACAGAACTGCAAACAAGCCATTATCTAAACTATGATTGTTTATTCTGCTCAATTGACAGCCAAGGATGAGTATGCAGGATTTAGGATTCTTCTTCAATGGTAAATCCAGTTTTATTTTCTCCCTCACCATTCAGTATTCTTGCAAATGCTCAGGAGTATAAAACCTGTCTTTTCCTCTGCTCTTTTTTTGTGTCCTAGTTCTGTTCAAAAAAATGGCAACCATTCCTTTTGGCCTCTGTGAATTATATGCCCAAGTGAGGTGATGTGAATACAAACGCAAAGTTGACGAATACATGAGCATTACCGGTCTGGATGTGGGTGCGGGAGTTGGCAAATGTACTACAGAAGAGCAGCTACCAGCAGTAAGCATACAAAATGTGGCTCCTATACAAAAGAATGAGATTTTCAGAGAACCTGGTGGAAAGCCCGACAAGTACATTTTGCTGCTGCTAAAAGAATTTATTTCTGCTGAAACCTATAACTCCTGGGTTAATAAAGTGAACTTTGATGGGACTAGAGGGAAATATGGGCTTCCCAGGAAAGTTAGGACAAACTTAGATGCATTTCTAGAACACAGATTTATGGAAGTGATTGAAGCTGATAAGATCAAAACCCAAGTTAACACTTTCCTTTGCTTTCCTATCACACGCTAAATAGACCTCTGCCACAGTTGGCCTGCTACCACTAAAACTAATGATGCCTGTAAACAATAAATTTCACAGAATCATCAAGCTCACACAATTAGTATCCATGCATGTTGTTTTGCTTTGAATTTCGAGGGATTTTACAGGACCTGTTATTATGTTAGAGCTAACTGACTGTGGAAATAGCCTATGGCTTGTCAGGATTGACCGCCAAATCACAAGGCTCAAGCGAAAAAGGCATACAGAGTCTGAGTTAGTCTGATCAGGTTTGTACATGAGAGTGAGTACCTTGGTAAGAGTCTCCAGAACCAGATCTTGAAAAGATTGACTCTGTTACTAGTTCTAGAAAGTATGCACATATCCACTATACATTTATACCATTAAAATGCTAAAACTGGTGCATTCTTTATTCTATTCCTTCTTGCTTATTAGTGCACGATCTAAAAATATGCAAAAAATAAGCATGTGTCATGCTCTTCTTAGAGGGGTAGTCAATACGCTGCAGGAAGCTTGAGCACGATGAAAACCAAGAGTTTGGCAGAGCTGATAGCCATGTTAGAAAAGAACAATCTTTTTCTGTTGGGAAGGGGAAACTTTCTAGGTACATCTAATAACGCATCCTTTTCTGCGGGCACTGAAGGCCAGCTAAATGGCCTTTCGCTCGACAAGTGTACAGAGAAGGCTATTGGAAAAAACAAATACCTGCTAAGCAGGGATGTGGCAGATATAAATCAGGTCGTATGATAGGCCACATCTGCATTTTGGTCATGTGATGGGCATATTTCCTTACATTCCTCAGGGAGGGCAATAACAGCTCTAAGGAAAAGAGCAGGGCATGAACAGGATGAATTGTTCTGATGAGACAGATTCAACCCGTGGGCTTGAGGTCAAGCTAGAAAAGACAGGTCTAGGGCTAACACGTTGTCTGTTTCTCATAAATTTAGAGCACAGGTTAGTTTATGAAATGTAGGCAGGAAGCCAGGTTTCCACTCCCTCTCTGTTTCTAATTTTAATGTTGAAATGCCCACCTCTAACTCTTTTTTCTTTGATAAGCTCCACAGCTTTCCTGATTTTTTTTCTCCTTTATTTTACATAGGAAGTGTTCAAGTCCAGATATAATTTATACCATTTCTTTTTTACCATTGGCTACTCCACGCTTCTTTTTCAACGTCTTCTTTTTTTCTATCTTTTCTTGCTTAAGTCAATGCTACCTTGTCGTGGTTTAACCTCAGTCGGCAACTGAGCACCACACAGCCACTTGCTCACTCCCCCCGACCCGGTGGGATGGGAGAGAGAATTGGAAAAGTACAAGTGAGAAAAACTCGTGGGTTGAGATAAAAACAGTTTAATAATTGAAATGAAATGATAATAATAATAATAATAATACACAAAGCAAGTGATGCACAGTGCAATTGCTCACCACCCGCCGACCGATGCCCAGCCAGTCCCCGAGCAGCGGCCCCCCCCGGCCAGCTTCCCCAGTTTCTATACTGAGCACGACGTCACACGGTATGGAATGTCCCTTTGGCCAGTTTGGCTGTGCCCCCTCCCAGCTTCTTGTGCCCCTCCAGCTTTCTCAGTCAGTAGAGCATGGGAAACTAAAAAGTCCTTGACTAGTGTAAGCATTACCTAGCAACAACTAAAAAATCGGTGTGTTATCAACTTTGTTCTCACCCTAAATCCAAACACAGCACTGTACCAGCTACTAGGAAGGAAATTAACTCTATCCCTGCTGAAACCAGGACATACCTGCAGGTAGATTATTCAGATATTTGAAGGTTAGACTATGTTACATATGGCTCTAAAACTATAAAAGGCAAATAAAATTGCTTCACTAGCTGTTTATTATATATGTATATCCCTGTGCATATGTGTGTGTATGCGCGTGTGTGCATATATGTATATATATGAACTCCCTGGTGGTACCAAATACATTAACTTTTTCAAAATATCCATTGGAAAAGATATTTTTCATCTTTCTAGTTCACCCATTCAATATAAATCAAACATCAGAGACATAATTAGACAACAATCTTTTAAGTGTTTCAAAATTAATTGACTAGGGTGCCTGAAAATGAACACTACAACTGAATGCTACACATCGCTATATTTCCTGAGGACTTCCTTTCCAAGGCTCTTGCCCGAAATTGGAACAATTTGTGAAATTAATACAGTGTTTCAGATATTATGGAATTACTACATCTTAGATTGCATCTAGTACTAAACTCTTTGTTTTAGGGTAACTTGCAAAGTCTTTTGAAGGAAATATCTCCAGTTATCAATTAAATTTGCATTAAGGAAAGAATCTTAGTAGCTTTTCGTGGGTAAAAATCTTGGTCTAACCAACATGCATTTTTAGTCTTGGATTTACTTTAGTCCATGAAAATGTCACATTTCCAAAATAAAGCACTGGAAATTTCTAGTCAATTCAAGATTGACTTTCTGTAATTCAAAATTTACTATGCGCTCTTAAAAAAAATTTAGAATTATTTTGTTTTGCAAGATGCGTATGACAAACCTCTATGGATCTATTAATAGTTTTGTAGTCTTAGCTCTGAGCTAAAACAGGCCATGTAACTTTATTATACATGAGGACTGGCTTTCACAAAGACCTACCTGCTTTACAAGTTTTACTGTGACAGGCTTTAAAAAATGATAAACCAGGGAGATATAATCTCTTAAAATTAAATCACCACACCTACTTCTTTCTAAGATACTCGCTATGAGCAGTATTGAAAAACGTGCATGATTCTATGCTGAAGAAGACTTGCCTGGCCCAAAAAACTTAACTCAGTTTCCAACAATACCCTAATTAAAGGTTTCCTTCTCTGCTAACAACACGGTTACATAGCAAATTGAAAGAACCTTCAAATACAGAGAAGTACACAATAACCAGTTCCTACTATTAACAGGAGAACTTTAAGAATTAATACATTTAAAATTATAAGCATATAATTTTTTTCAAAATCCATATTTGGAAAAAACATGATTTATGAAAACATGCTTATCTATTATTTGTTTTCCTGGTACTACTTGTGTGCATGACTCTGATGACACACAAGATAGACAGAGCAAACCTCTGTCTTCCTCTATGATTCCTCAGTTCTTAATTTCACAAAAATGGAAGAGGAGGATCTGAATTTCACAGGTTGATTAGATTGTATTCACCCAAAGCACTTTTTAACAAACTTTACTGAAAATTTCATTGAATCGAGCATATTGTGCCTTAAGTCAACAATACATATAATTCATTTTGTAAACCACCTGTATAAGTAAATGCAAACTGTAACTATCTGAATTTCAGGTCTGAGTTAAATCTTATATATTTAGAACCACAATATGCGAGTGACACAGTAGGATCTTGTTTATTGAGATACACAGTAGGACCTAAGGAACTGATATTACAGTGGAAAGTAATCTAAATTGCTTTCACAGAATTTCTACTACTTTCAAGTAATAAAAACGTTACACTCCACACTCTAAATAAAATCTTAGTTGCTATCGACAGTTAGTATGAGATTCAGTCAGAACTACCAAGCTGTGAAAATAAGGCCCAACTTCTGTTGTTTTTGTTGATACATTTGGCATCCAATCATGAAAAACAATGTCCATGTCACTAAAATGGCCTCCAGGCATTCAGTATATCTACATCGAGGTTAAACATCTATGTGAAGATGTGACAGCACACCTTATAAAAGATATTATTGAGTAATATAGACTTTCTGTAATAACCAAACAGTAAAGAATATAGCTTTTTAAAGGTCTCCCCATGGCTGATCTCATGACTCAAAGATGAGAGACTGTGCTGCAAGCTAAGTAATAAAATCTGGTGGATACTGTGGGCTAGCTTGTGACAAATCATATCAAAGTATTATTAAAGAAGGAACTTGAGACCCAAGACTATTATTGATTCTTGACAGAATTTCTTATAAATAAATGTTGCAATCTGATCCTGGACTCCCAAGGCCCTGGTAGAATTCTGACTATTATAGAGCAGGTTGCAAAACAGTAACATTGTATTAGTGAAAGTTGAAAGAAGCATATTCAGTGTCAAACAGGCAGCATGGTCTAAAAAGACCGGTAAGAAACCGTTTTCCACAGGCCTCATACACTTACAGCTGCGGATTACTGTTTAAAATAGGAAAACAATTTCTGAGCTTATAACAGGGCTGTGAACGTGTTAGTGGAATGAATGTGTGACCCTTTAGAGCACTAAGGACACACCTCCATTAGTGTCCATATTCCTGCACGGAAGAGGCTGATACAGTCAACTGAAATGACAGGGTGATAAATATAAAACCACTATCATCAATAAGACTGGAATGTAAAAGCACTTAGTTTCAGCCTAAGTAACTCACAGAAAGTTTGGTTTCAAGAACCAATGTATCATCCATCACTACTCTACCTTCTGTTGACAAAGTAATTGTAAGATATCTAGAATGGAGGTTCAATATGAACTGACATTTTTGAAAGGAGGAATTGTGTGCTGCACTTTCTCATTAAATGTATTTTCTTCCACTAAAGATGTTTCCTTTTTTAGTTTATGTATGAATAACTTTAGTTAAAGTTCCCTTGACACACTGACTTTGCTTTGAATAGCACCTATGTTCATTAACATAAAACCTGAAAGAAAATAATTTTAATGCAGCTTTTTTAACACTTCAAAAGCCTTTAACAAATTGATCGAGCACAATTATGTATTCTAAAGGGAATTGTAAAGAGATCACACAAGGTTGAAAAGTTCTGGTTAATAAAAAGAAAAAAATCCTAAGTAAAAACAGGCACTCTGTGTGGAACTTTGACGCACAGTGGAAGAAAGTAATAAAATTATATTAAAAAAACCTAACATCTTCCTGATTTAATACAGATACACAATTATTGTCTGTATTATTTAGTGCATACAAAATACCATGCTGGCTGGATAATGTAAAGAGAAAGTGTAGAGGTCAAGACAGTCAGAAATTAGAGAGAAGCTAAATTACCAGTTCACTTCACTCACTACTGAGACTAATGAGTCAAGGCAAACCCGAACAACTACTTAGCAAGGAGATCACACCAATTTGTAAAAATGGCTGTCTGCCTTTGGGCAGGAATAGATCTCATAATCATGGCATTCTTCTCTTAGCTAACGGTATAGTGTTACTGGTATTATTTTAAAGACTGTATGGTAACAGCGTTCTTTCAAAAACCTTCTAAACTAAAACAACAACCCATTGCAGCTGAATGGATCAGCTGATATTGAATGAGCCGTTACCAAGTGGGAAATAGATTCCGATCTGCAGAAAGCAGTGTTTTTTCCCTTATATTTATGGGCCTAAATTTATATCCGATTATTTTAAAGGAATATTTTAGGTGGTGCTTTTGTCATTACAGATTACTGAAATTCAGCCACACTGGTTAAATTCAACATAAAGAAGTAGAATAAAACCATCAGTAGACGGAAAGTATAGGCCCTATCGCTTCAAGCTCTACAGCTCCCCACTTTACTTGATATTGAAGAGAGACAAGCAACCACAGATCTATCTTTGCATAAAGTATTTTCCCAGAACGGCAGAGGCTCTCTTTGGGAAGATGCTATAGGAAGACCTCCATTTGCGTACCCTTTCTGTCCACCACCCTGTGAGCAACGCTGAGAGCAGACGTAAGATTGCACAGACTCAGAACTGGCTGGACGGGGAAACAAACTGTGAGGAGAGGAAAAACAAAAGACTGCAACTAGACTTTGGCAACTACAAGTTGCACGAATCTAAAACCTGTTCCCTCTAGTGAGCCTCGTTGTGCTATTGAGAAGACTTTGCAGATGGACCTAGCGTACATTGAGGAATTTGTAGTGGTATGAGACAGAGAGATGCTTTTTGATGGGGAGTGAGGAATGTCCTTACTGACATCTCAGAGGATCGCGAAGAGCTCGGTGAACTCCACTGAGGACATCTGTTTT
>NW_008824053.1:5947026-5963855 GCF_000699105.1 Pygoscelis adeliae | reverse complement strand
AAAAGTAGGCAGCACCGCAGGGAGTTAGAGCACTCTTCCCGCACCCCAGGCACCTGCTGACCAGCACTCCCTGCAGGAGGCAAAGGAGAAGACCAGGCAGCAAGGATGTACCCAGTGAACATAATCCTGCTGGTCATGGAATGACATTAAGCAGCTACTAGGAAAGTTACTGTTAGGAAGAGACTTGCATTGGTGGATATGTTGTTCCTAATATTGCTTTTTGGTCAAATTCTCTATTCTTCCTCAAATTTTCTCTGTTGCACGCACAGAATGAGGGTTTCTATGTGGGAAAATGTCAGCTTACCTTTGAGTGTTAGGCTTGACCTAATGTCTTAGTTTTAAGAGAGCTGCTTTGACCTGCCTATTCTTTGTATCTGGTGACAATACTGGGCGCAAGGGATACATGACTGATGATTTGCAACAAAATAGCTATTACTTGGTGTGAGATCACTATCATCATTTGAACAAGATTTGCATTTTGCTGCAGATAAGGGGGAGTCTGGGAGTAGGCAGGTGATGGTGTCAACAGCAGGAGTGTGGGAACAAGACCAAGCACAGGGAGGGCAATCTTTATAGAAATCTCCTAAAGGTTGAAGGAGTAGGAATGTGGAACTTGCAACCGCACAGCCTAAGCACTCATCCTCCCCCCTTCCCGAAAACCATCTTTAGAAAGGACAGACAAAAGAGAAACTCCCAATCCATTTCAAACGCCTCCTCCCCTATCTAGAGTATCACATACAGTGAGATAGGACTACAGACCGAATGAAGAAATGCTGCTAAATTTATTTTTTCAGTATTTCAGAGCTGCTGACTCAACACTAAAAATGTCTTTACAATATTTTGCTTAGAAAAAAATTAAGTTTTGTTATACAAGATTAATATAAAATAAGTAGGATTAGAAGTATTTCATACCTCAAAAATCTTAAAAGTCTATGAGGTTATATTGACTAAATAGGCAATAAAAAGAGGGAAAAACCCTCCAATATTGGCAGCAACAAACCAATAGCACTGCGGATGAAATGCTTTTACACATACGCACAGCACAGAAACTCATGCTCTCTCATAGTTCTGTTAGGATGTATAGGATGACTGGAGGAATAAAATACCATTCAGTAAAATGTGGATGAAAAAATCTGGCAAAGGATGGATGTTAGAAGTAAAGATAAGTTCCAGCAAAGTATGGACTGAGTACGTGTTTTGTTTATCCATCAAATGACCCTACAAGATGGAGGTTTATTCTGTTAGGTTTCAGTGTGTTTTTCTGGATAGGCTGGAAGGGATGTTTGTTTTTTTGAAACTCAGTGATCTCTGTTGAAGCGTCATTAAAACAAAAACCCAACCCAAACCAAACCCAGATTAGTGCCAAGCAATCTTCAGAGATGATAAAATGAGTATGATTGAAGTTGAGATTTGAAAAAACAAATCTGTGTGTCGATAAATATAGTGATCAGGACGAGCGAGAGGTGTCAGACAGAAAAACCTGCTGCAATGTTTGTTGCTGCCAGCGCACAGGAAATAAAGCCTAGGAGAGCTTGTTGAAAAATTCTTCGGGAAATTTGCAGAGCACTGGAGATTGATGTAGTTGTTATCTTCAGGGGTGTATCATTTGGGTGGACAACGACCAACAACACAAGAATCCTATACGGAACATTCCTATAGCAAGATAAGCTTCTTGTATCTCCAGCGATGCAAGATCACAAATACTGCATCCTTCTCTGCCATATATTATCCTTTCACGGTATCACTTTTGGCAGTGATGAAGCCAGTTTAGGAGGTTCCTGGCCCTTCCCTAACGCTCCTTCTGCCGCTTCCCGCTCCTATATGCACACGTCCTCATGTTTAGACTGGCAGTTGTCTAGAAGGGAAGGGGATGATCTATGAAAGAGACACCAAAATGGTTCGGATTAAAACCCTCTCTCCCTCACTACCTTCTCCTCCCCAAGGCTTACGGCTTCCTTACAGATGGAGGTACGGGCACAACCAAAATGGCAAAAAGAAGCAAATGGCACAGACAAGGAACTTCACATGCAAACCTCACTCCTGAGGAAAACAATCTGCAGTTAGAGTCTCATCTTCTGAGCATAGACCTTGGTATTGAATTAGGAAGCATCATCAGACTTTTAATCACTGTTTACTTTAATTAAGCACAAGATACTAATGTATTCAGATACTAAATGGCAGTCTAAACAACGCAATGCCAAGTAATGGCATTCAGGCTACCTCTGGGAAAGTCTGCATTGGTACTAAAAAAGCATAGCTGCCTTTGTTATGCTTTCCTCATTCCTGTGGAAAGGGCTGCAGAAATGGTATAGACACAGCCAAGCTCATACCGAATTCCTTCTCTAGTTAAGGCTACTAAGAAGTAAGAAAAGACAACACTTTAAAAAGTCAAAGCACAGATAAGCAGCTGTCATGTTGCCAAGTTAAGGTGGGAAAAGTTACTGGATTATGAAGAGTGAGGAAATAAGTAAGATTTTATGACATTCATCAGGAGATGAAATGTAGGAAAAAAGGGGAAAAGGAAAGGACTGAAAATTGGACGTGCTGCCAGGAAGTGAGGAGGAAGAGCTGGATATCAAATTTATAGGTCCTTTGAGCTCTTGAATGAAGAATTTGGAAAAGGTAAAATGTCACCTTCATCAGTCTCGGCTGACCTGCTATTCTATTGCCAGATGGGACCATTATCGTCTGATTGAATTATAATCATGTCAAAACTCTACTTGGATCCAGGAATGAGCTTTCAGAAAAACCCTGAGTCAAGGCAAAGCTTTCCAGCCTTTGAGATCTGTAGAACACATGACATGAAACGGGATTTAAATGTCTGTCTGTGACTCTTTGAAACACACTTCTATGAACATTTGTTACTCTTGGTAACTCCTGTGTGCCTTATCTCTATATTTTTCTTCTCTTTGTTTCTTTCTAATAGATAAGATGGTTATCTAAAGTTAAAATAAGATAGTTTTTTGACTCACTTGCAATTCCAGGAAATGGGGGGATGAGAAGGGATTCATTTTGGAATGACCTGAAAACAAATAAAAAGCAAAATGCTCAGCAAACCAAAAAGTCAAATGTTTGGTTTAGACCACATGCAAATTCTAGATAGCATTTCAGCCCTAAAGTGGTACTTTGATTTGTCTCAGTCAACTGCCTTCCTTAAAATAGAAAGTTATTTCAAATAACAATGAAAGCATTATATTTTGAAAATGTTGAAACATTGTTTTGAAAATATTTGAAATGCAATTAAATATTCTGACTTTAAAAATTGAGCAGTTCCTGACAAAGTACAAAAAAAAAAGTAAGCCTGTAGAATTTGTTGTTATCATTAAATAAGAACTTTCCAATGGTGAATAAAAAGGTTGGGGGAGAAGATGCTGAAGTATACCTTCTGGGCTTCATTCATTTCTTCTTCGTAGTGTTTCAGGAGCTGAGGAGGCAGTCACAAGAAACTGCATTTATTCCAAGAAAAAACTTTGAAACAACAATTCTGGTGGTAATTTCCAGCTGGACATAAGACATTATATTGCTGCTGGCATGTCTTTCTTTTTGAAGGAGTAGAAGCCAGACTCCTGACTTACAAAGCGATCAGATCACCCAATACAGAATACTTCAGCTTTGATTTTTAAATTTTAGCAGAATAAGGATATTCTAACAGAATAGCTCAGAAACTGGCATCGGTCTCCACAACCTTTTACATCTATTGCTACCAGAATTTGTGCAGTTAGGTTTGCAGCATCAAGAAGTTGTGAGTTAACTCTCTGTGTCACACATATATATCACTACAATTGGATAATTATTCCCCTTTTCCTTTTGTTAAGAATTAACAAGTGTGTTTTTGCAAGTCTTGCATCATTCTCATATGCTTTTCCTAGAAGGGATGCCTGGAGCTGATCATGAACTACCCAGCAAAGCATCCCACTCCTGCTTCCAGATGTATTTGGTATCGACAGCACTGTATCATATTGTTGCAAAAAGGCCTGATGTAGCTTTCTGTCTGAAAAGCACCTCCTTAGCATCTCACAGTTTGCCATTGATCTGAAATAAATTATCATTTATTTTGAATACAAGTATTCCTATATTTTCAAGCTGTATGCACTTATGTCTTCAGCAAATAAATCACAGGCAGTGTAGAAAACTGAGCACAGTTATCTTCTAATATAATCACAAAGAATAAGGAAATAATTCTCTTCAGATGGGATTTCCAAGATGAGATTTATAAATGGGTGCCTAACTCCCTTAGACATCACGGTCTATAACAACAGATACAGCCTTACAAGAGTGTGTTTCATTTACAGATAAAAGCAGAAGAGGCTGGATGTAGTTTTCATTTCCAGAAGAGCTTTGTTGTGGTTACTCCGCTGACTAGAAACTGTGATTCCCTGAAACATTTAGCCCTTGAGATAGAGAAGCAGGAGACAAATCATGTGAGGAGTGGTAGGGAACAGCAAAAGATTGAACACTTCTTCGAGCTTGAACATGTTTTACTAAATTTTCATCTCTGTTTGGCCAGGTGGTAGTTGAAACACATTAAATGAAAAGTTATGTGGGAGTGTAACACTACGCTGCAGTTGCACTTTGTGCATACACTTCTTATCTTTTTAGGAACTTATTCCAGATGTTTCAGTAGAGGAAAATAAAACAATTATCTTGGTCATGTTTTAAAATAAGCTCTCAGCAGGTCTGGAAAATATTTTAATCTGGCCTTCCAGCTCCTTCAGCAAATTCCCTATAACATTAATTTTCTAAAACTGTTTATGCCCTGTTTTATTTTCTCTGCTATTTGATGTGTGTAGGAAATTCAGCAAACGTGATAATAAAAAAGGAATAAAACTGCATCAATATTTAGTGGCAAACACTTTTTAGTGGTTTACTTCAGTAAAACGTGGCAGTAGACCATCGGAACGCTTGTACATAATTAAGGAAAAGCTTATGATTTTAATTTACCACCGTCTCCTGAGATATATTTTACAAACTGAACTTTTACATAAAGAATATTTACTTTAAATCCTTATGGAAAAAGATAATTTCAGCATCATCAACACAACATCAGTATTTATCAGCCTGTAGGTAGGATTCTGCTTGGTAAGTCAGGGATAGAAGGAAACGCTAAATCTGGAGAGATCCTTTAAATGCGAGGGGAAATTACATCAGCACTTTTCGTTTTCCTGTGGAAACCAACAGAATCCACAGAGCATGGATGAATCTGAGCAGACCAGTAGTGAATCTCCAGGACAACACATGTCATCTGCTCCTTATAGGGAGCTGCTGGAAGAAAGACATGTTCTTTAAAATGCAATGCAGGGCAGGGCAGGGCAGGGCAGGGCAAGGGCAGGGCAAGGGCAGGGCAAGGGCAAGGGCAAGGGCAAGGGCAGGGCAAGGGCAGGGCAAGGGAAAGGGAAGGGAAAGGACGCAGTTCCTCAGCAGTCTGAATTTGTGAGTCTATTGAAATGTAACCCAGCATGAGGAAAGAAGCTGAAGGGAAGGGAAGGGAAGGGAAGGGAAGGGAAGGGAGGGGAAGGGAAGGGAAGGGAAGGGGAAGCAGAGTGAAAATGTGGTGTGTAGTATTCATTACTCATCGGTTTTGCCTGTAATTCTCAGACCTCCAGGTCCCTTCACTGACCATTTGATGAATACATGACTTCTCCCCCATACACCGCTTGCTACAGACACCCTGCCCCTTTCAGCAATAGTCAGGACACACAGCACCAGGACTCCGTGTCCAATTTCTCCCTCTTTCCATTTTGATTTTGTTTATTCAGTTGGACTGATAAACACACATTTCCAGTGTTAAACAGCTGCTATGAGCTCAGTATTGCCCCGTGATATATGATGCCACAAATCTTGCTGAATTGTCCTTCTTTTCTCCAGTCTAGGTCCTTTTCAGACATTTTTTTCTAGCCATCCTGATTTCATTACAGCAAATGTCATATCTCCTTTAGCTTACAAATTCCCAGTCACAGAACTCAGGCAGCTACTTTAATGTAATGTTAAATTTTTTAAAATACTTTCACGTTATACATCTGCTCGCTTTTTAAGAGTAATTTCAAAATACTGTTATGTCCTGACCAATTTTATTAGTACTTCTCCCCCCCTTCCTATGATCAAAATTAACATCTGTACAAAGAATACACCCTCTCTTTTAAAGGATTACTTTTCATCTTGAATCATGCACAGAATATGCCTTCTAACTCTATCCAGTGTAAATAATGTGTAAAATAATCAAAGCATCATCATGACCTGACAGCAGAAGCCTTGTGATGAATAGGGTTTTATGTAGGATTATCATATGACATTTCCAAACTACATTATATTTGAGTCATATACTATTGCATTAAATTCTTCTATCATGCTGGATTTGTACATTTAGCAAGTTATCAGCGTTCTGCTTTGTGGTCAGATTTATACAGCAATTGCAATCGAAAGCACCAGAAGTATAAAAGGAAAGCAGAGCAGAGGAAGGATATTCTGCTAATGAAGAACCAGATCTTTCTCTTGTTTTGCTCTGTTATTTATTGCTCTGTTTAGCCCTGACAATGTTATTGGGTTTGTTCAGAGCACCAGATACCAATACAGTCCCTAAATATGTTATAATGTAGAGTATTAGATATACTGAAAAAACAAGCGGTATAACTACGTAACAGCTAGGTTGGAAGAAATGCCTTCTCTCCCGCACCCCACCACCACTACGTCCCATTCATGGTAGTCAAATTCTCTTTATCCTACAGTTTCTCTGCAAGTTAGGTAGTGACCTACAAATGCACCATTTTCCCCAAAATTCAACAAGTACTGTGCGTGATGCCTTCAGAGTGTGTACATTGCAGCAAAACTGATACTCAATTGGGTGACAGCCATGCTTTCATTCCAAATGCACTCACATACCTTAAGAAGTGTATAGTTTAGCAGAAAGTGACTTCTGTGGCAGGGCAAACATGAAGACTCACCTGGTCTTTGGCACACATAAAAAGTTCAGCTGATTGGGTTCCTCAGTCTTCATCAAGGGTGAAGCTGAACCATCGCTTCAGAGAATGATACTACAAGATCTAGGATAGGTTAGGGAGAAACAGTCCTTGTTCTTACCAGCTAATTGATTGTCCCAGCTTTATGTATGATGTAAGACTCCATCTATCAAGCACAGCAAGCAATGTTAACCTACAGTTGCAAAAATACAAAGGTCTATTTGTAACAGAGAAGTCTTCACAGAACAGGCATAAAACACCCTCAAACACTCACGCACCCTCAAAGAAGTGCTTTAACGCACCTTGCATTAAAGGTGTTAGTAAGTTAAGAGTAGCCCAAGAGTAAGGTAACAAAATGAGAAACAGAAATACAAAAAGAAACTGAGAGAAGGAAAAGAGGCCAAAAGATGAAAGAATAGGACCAAAAGGAAGAAAATGCAAACCCCTGTGGACCTAATAAATCTAAGTAACAAAGAAGACAAGAGGGGAGATAAAAGAGAGAGTGTTAGAACAGTAGGAGAGGGAGCAAAACAACAACAACAAAAAAAGTCTGCCTTAGCAAGTCCATTTCTCTTCCTGGACTCAGCTCTACCATCCTGTCTTGGGCTGACTTTTTGACTTTTACCCTAGCTCACAAATAATACATTTTCTTTCCCACTGGAATGCACCGGGTTGCACCAAAAGGCAGGTTTTTAACAAACAGATTTCCCAGAGGAAGAAACCATCCCAGGACTTTACCTCCTTTGCAGAAGTTACTCAGTTTAAACAGCAGAGCGGAGGAGAAGGAGGAAGAATGGAGAAGGGGTGAGGAAGAGTGGAAGGGAGAGGAGTGACGACAAAGTCCACATAGTGATAGAGACTAATGCAGGGCTCAGTAGTGTCCCCAAGGCTGGTGGTTGGTCCCTACCCAAAAGTCAGCAAATGCCATTGCTATGACCCAATCCACAGTCTGTACCATGAAGCAGAGGAGCAGTGATATAGTGTTTCTCAGCCAATGAGCTCCCCATGCAAATGACCCTCTCAGCAATTTAAAATAGTTCAGAATCCTACCCTCTACTATGGTTCAAAATGCATTGCTCTTCCACCCAAAATGTCATGCAGATTCCTAATTAAAGAAACAGACTTGACCTTCCCTGCTCTGAACTAATACTGCCTACTCTCTGCATACAGAAAAAGGACCTTTAGAAAATAAAATAAAACAAAACAAAACAAAATAAAATAAAATAGATAAAAATCAATAGCTCTAAAATGGAACTAGCTTCATTTACCCGTTCTCTATCAAGGACTAAGTCTCTAGAGGTCCCTTCCATTCCCTCGCATTCTGTGAACAGACTCAGAGAATCACAGCCACTGATGGAGCTTAATTGCTTATCACAGTCTAAGATCTAATGAAAATAGCCAAGTGTTACAAAATAATATGGTTCAATTGATATCAGGAAGAAATACATTGCTTAAGAACTTAAAACACTTTAGCTGCTAAAAAACCAGTATATTCTAAATTATATCCACCATATCCAGTGCTAACTGACAATTTACTAAGTGCTAAATTCCATCTGAATTAATCCAGAATACTGAAGTTCATTTTTCAACATTCTGTTCTAGCAATTATTTCCTGTAGCCAGGCTTTGGATGAGAAAAAGTGGTACTAGGTTTCTTGCTTTTGGCAACAAATATAACCCATATAACATTATACATTGAAAACATAGGAAAAAGAAAGTCTCCCTTCTTAATAAAAGTGAGTTGATGTAAGTATTTCCTGTTCAAATGAGTATAATCATGTCTCAGTTTGGAATACTTCAGTATCACAAGCGATAACAAAAAAATTTGGATGAATACAGTAATGAAGAGGTTAAATCTGATTGTAATTAGATTTCAGTATGCATGGTCATGTGGCTAATAGTAAATTTGCCTTGATTAACTGATCCTGTTTGTTAAGAGCTCCTATTAACATTAGCACACTCTATGTCGGCTGTAGAGACACACCATGGACCAGTGCAAGATTAATGAAGGCAGGTACGCATGCTGATTAGAATGTGGCAGTTTAATAAACTCTTCTAACATTAAATTATTTAATGCATTCATGCTCATGTAGGCTATTCGATGGTCAGCTTGACCACCTATGTGTTAATATTGGGAATTGAAATGCAGAGGATGGAAGAAATATAGCAGTGGATGAGGTAATTAGCTCTCATGTCTGATAAATGGGGCAATACCTATGTGTATACATGTTTTAGCACATCACAAATGGTGCTTTCATTAACTGGAATCTCTTGCTGAAAATTTTCTGAACGTTTAGTTTGATTTTGATCCCATAAACAATTCAGCTAACTACTATAGCCAGCGCCTGTTTAATATTTGAAGCAAATTTAAAGCGAGCTATAGTGATAAAATACATTGTTAAAATATAACACAAAAATTATCCTTGAAGCTTCAAAGTCATTTGGATGTTCTTCCAGTGTACTGCTTTGAAACAAAGATAATGCTTAATAAACATTACCTGAAAAGTTACATGCTGTGGGCTGATACTTGTTTTGTCTTGCGTATTCCTCTCTCCTGTGTCACTAGCAAGTGGTTGTTAACTTTGCAGGAAACTTGTTGAAGTTTGAGGAAGACGTCAAGCCAAACAGTTGCTCTTCAAACCAGTACAAGCATCATCTAAGTGTGCACTTGAGTTATACACTGAGTTGCATTCCATCTTGTTATGGCACAACACAAGTCCTGTGTCATATACTGTCTCAATTCACATTAAAAGCAACATAAAACAAAGGCAATGTTTTGATGTAACGTGGTGTGTCACATAATTTGATGCACTGCATTTTGTCTTCAGTGGCAGCCAAACACAACAGTGGGAGAGCTGAGGACTAGCCTGGTAGTCCTTCTGCCCAACCCTTTTTGCTGGCATTTGAATCTCTTTTCAAATCATTTAGCAAATAAATGATGGGAATGGCTGATGGGCTTCAATTCAACACTATGTCCAGCTTCAAAATCTTTACAAAATGTAACCTTGCTAAAGCACTTTGGTGAATGAGCACTTTACTTATTGACTGTGGTCTCTGTCCATTCATTTACAGTAACCCACTCATTTCAAATAGCTTTTGTAACATTTTAAAGATTAGAATTATATAAAATGAATAGCTTTAGTACTGATCAGCCATGTCAGTGCATATTACTAGAATTTAATTAGGCAAGCTATTACGTCATTGCCAATAGTACAATGTGACAATATTGATGAAAACATCCCACCACTCCAGGGCTAGGAATCTTACCTAAACATAGGTCTATGAGACAGGATTGGGGTAGAAACTGTGCCTTTCCTGACAAAGTTTGGGTGCTATCACCACAAAAGATCTAAAAAAAAAAAAAAAAATCACGTGTATTGAAGGTGTATGTGGGACAGAAAGACATCCATAAAATGTAGGCAGCATTTAAAGGCAAAAAAAGTAGGACGTTTTCAGGAAAAAGGAGATGCCTGGTGTTGGCCTGCTCATGCTGACTTAAGACATCTGAAAGATTCATAGCACAGCTCAAAAAAAGAAGACGACAAAGATGAGTCCAGAAAAGAAACTGGTCTAAAAGAATGGTTTAGCTGGATCTTGCTTGAAAGCCTGATGGAGGCGTGTAAGCAATGAGAAGAAAGCGAGTCTGTTTGTGTAAGCTAAGAGAAGCCTAGAGAGTTCTCCTGGCAGTGCTGCTACATTTGGTGATGTGGACATGGGAACTGTGTCTGGCTGGCTGATGCCTCCTATGTGCAAGCACAACAGGATTTTATCGTCAAATGAGATGACTTCACAGAATTACCTATCTCAATTTCTTCCCTAACTGGAGCTATCAGAAGATCCTAAGTTTCTATCGGCCTTCTTGGATCAACTAGAGTGATATCATTTTTCATCTGCAATTGCTCCTTAAAATTATAATAATAAGTAAAATCAGAAAAAATATAGAATCATTTAGGTTGGAAAAGGTTAGAGTTGGAAAATATGTCCCACCCTTCATTCTAAGGGAAACAGAATTCATTAATTTCCTTCCTCCACCTTGCAATACAACATTTAATTTAAAAATCTGCCTTTTCTGACTTGGATCTCAAGTGGTCATATTGGATTTCATCTGGTTTCAGTGCATTTCCCACGCTGTCCCTCTGGGCAGTGTCTGCTCCTTAAGACTAGCGCTCTGCCGCATGCCAAATTCTACTCACATTATGGTTAGAAAAGACTGCTAATCATCAGGTAGAGGCAAGAAGGCTGGCAACGAGAGAACAGCATACAGATCCATCCCAAATCAGAGATAGGAAATAAATGGTTTGGAGGGACAGAATTAAGGAGAAAAGCACCAATAAAAGGAAAGCAGAACTGGGAAGAGACAAAGATAGTATGAAAGCAACGTTAGGAAAAGAAGATGGAGGCAAAGTCATAAAAAGAGGATGCACATGCTTGCAGCTTCATTTAATCCCTAACTGTAGCTCCTGAGCACTTGTTGGAATAAATGATTATATGGCATGGCAAAGAGGAATTCCCAGGCAGTGGAAGATGCCGTGTCAATCAAAGGGAACCTTCCCAAAAAATCCTTTCAGAGAGGCTACCTGAACATTAAGCAGGATCTGTGGGTGTGGGCAGATCATGGGCCCCCCACACCTGTGAGGCCATGTGCCACATGACGTAAGGATGTGGCATCCTGAAGTTTGATCACTTGTCCTGCTTTGACAGATCTGAAGATAAGGAGAGACGATTTAATATAGGGCAGGATTAACAAGAGGCATTGTCAGCTGAACTGCCTACATCTTCCTAAGCATCCTCCTTTAGCTTGTAAAGGCTTTGACAGTTTGCATTCTCAGATGCAGATTTCTATAACAGAACTGAAAGGTGTGTAGTACTGTACCCTCTGACAAGCCCAGGATCCTGAATATCGTAAAGACACAAGAACTGCATTGCATTAGGTAATTTTCTGAAGTTGCTGTACTTATTCCTGTGCTTGTCTAATCCTCTCTTCTCTCTCTTCTGTAATCTCTCCAAGTCCCCCTCCAATGCCCTTCCAATTACAGTTCCATGCTGCCCATCATGTCGTCAGTTGGAAGATACTAGGTTTGGATTAGCACTAAATTCCCTTAAGTCTTTCAAAGTCTCCACCTGGGTATGAAGTAAGCCTGAAACTTTAATTATATCTGCCCAGCTGATACAAGTTGTTCTTTCCAGCTAGATACTTGCGTTTCAGGAGACTAGACCAGCTAGTAGTTGATATCTTCTGAGCATGGGCTAGCAACAAATTTGAAAGAAAAGCTCCCTGAACAAATTGGCTAATGCAGTATGGTAATTTTAGTCTTGAACTGTGGCGGTTTTCTTAAGCAGATGACATATTTTTCACAAGTAGCTGCTGCACAAACAGCTCTCAACATGAATGATGTTGGAGTCTGCTTACTGTAAATGACCAGTGAAATCAAACAGATCGTGTTTTCAGTGAAGTTGCCAAAATCCTTGCATCTACAAATATACAGATTAGCTAAGTCCTACTGAGAAGGACCCGGGGCAGTTGAGTGGGTTCAAGCCTTGCCTTGCTCCAGATGCACACCTACGTCCGCTCTGCATGTACCGCTGAGGAACGTAAGCCAATGGGTATCATGTTCCCATTCCCAGCATTTCCTCAGTTGTGCTGTGCTCTACGTGGATTATTTCTATGTGCTGCTTTGACTCAGCATAGACTTTGCGGGGGTAAAGGCTCTCTTTTACTATTTCAGAAATCAAATCTCCTTGATTTTCTGTCCTAGTATCTAAAATAGTAGAGTTTTTTATTATGTGTCAGGAAGACTTTATAGCCTAATCTGACTTCATTATAGTCTAAATAGAATACTTTTAATAACAATACAACAGCACAAATCAGCAAAGTCACATACAAAATCCAAAATGTAACCGCATTGCAGTGTCTTAACACAACTAAACCCGAGAAACAGTCCAATACATTTCTTCCCTAATTTCCTTTAAAACCCACACAGGGACACCAGGATATAAGTGAAATTTTGGTTTGTTTTCTTTAATGCTGCCTCTCATGTCTATTTAAGTGCAACTACCTGGATCAGATGGATAGATAATTTGCCTCCTAACAGCTCATGCCCTTGCTTTATTAATCTGGTTATCTTTAAGAGCAGGTTTTCCAGGTTGAGACCCTGAGGGGAGCCACTCAAAAAGAATACCCTTTGTTGGCATACAAATGGCTATGATGTGCCAGTCACCTTCCCCCATTTACCAGGGGAACATGCAAGGTTTGGTTAGGAAACACCAGCTGTGCTGCTATCTGAAAAGTATTCTCACCCATTCCACCCCACAGCTGCCATCAGCAAAGGATGGAGGTTCATGGGATGTCTCTGCTCCAGGGACAGAGGATGACTCTTGGATTCAACTTGCTTCTCCGGAGTATGTAGCCACAAAGCTTGTCCCTTCAGAAGCATTTTTTGATGCAAAGAAAATACGTAAGGTCCTGCTACAGACTAAGAGCAGTTAGGAATTAAAAATGACGACCATTTTACCTTGTTTCTTCCTTTCTTAGGGACGCTGGGTGCACAGCTAATACAGCCCAGGCTTACCATGACAAAATATCTTAAAAGTAGTTTTTCTACAAGAAGATTTTGAGAAGTACTATAAATAGCCCCTAGTAAGCACTTTGTAAAGAGCACCTAGTGCACTTTATATATTTAGACTTGTACAAATATCCAGTGCAATGTGGAGGGATTAGGCCAGACAGCTACCATTAGCAGTAATGGCTGTTCCACCCCTGAATTCCTGGGTGTGACACTGAAAATTACCTCCAAGTATCAGATTTAACTGATTTTTTTTTTTTTTTTGCCTTTTGATTTCCACTTTTTCAAAGGCTGCTTCAGAATTTTTTTAAGCTGTTTCAATACCCAGAAGTGCTGAAAGGACTCCTCATGGAGTTAATTTCAATTGGTAACTTGACTTTGAAGAATATACATATATATATAAAAACTTATATTATTATATTAAAAACCCCACTACATTAAAGGAGCACTGCTGTTGCAAAGTCAAGCAAAGTTAAGGAATGTGAGAAGTAAGGTAGCTCATTGTGGCAGCAATTAAGGTAGCACTAACACTCATATAATCTTAATTCGTCCCCTTTAAATTCATGATTTACAATATGGTTTTAAATTATATGATTACATTATTAATTGCTCCCACAGGAAATACTCACTTCAGTCAGTGTCCTAGGTAGCTGGTACTCAACAAAGGAGCAGGGCAGGTATTCAATATTTTTGTTATCCTCACTGTTCAGAGAGTGGTCCTACATCTTCCCCAGTGCACACTCTCTTCAAACTGTATTTTACAGAACAAAGAATTTTCATTTACTAGTGGGGTAGTCTATTACCCTCCATGGTATAGTATCTGAATATTTCTCGAACATTAATGAATTTATTTTCAGAACATCCCTTTGGTTCATTTAATTGTAAACCATTTTACAAGTGGGAAGCTGAGGCACAGAGCTAATAAGGTTAAAAATACCTGCTCATCTTGGGTTCTTCTGAGATGCCTAACACTGTTTCTCCTTACTATTAAGCATTATGCAAGACTGTATTTGTTCAAGTGTACTTCCTATTGACCTACTGTAGTTATGAAGCACTTCACTAAATCAGAGCGTACCTCTGTGGGGTAATGAAAACACACGTCTTCTGGGTCAGCTGACACAAGTGTAATACTGTTGCCATTAGCAGCAGCAAGGGTTGGGTTTAAATTTATGGGAATTACAACAAAAACTCAAGCCATCATAATGAACCTAGAGATAATTACACTAAGTTTTCTGGTGCTAAAACCAGAAACCTGATTTCCCCACTTGCAAAGCAGCAGTTTAACAACCCATATTTTCATTAAAGGTAGAACAGAGAACTGTGCCCACGTAGATAAGCAGGGAATGACTAATTTATAAAACTGTAACTTTACACCTTACACTCTTTTCCTCCGGAAGTCCACGCGGGGCCGGCAGGCTGCTTTCCCCTCCAACTCATGGTTTGAAATGACCCATTCTTGCTGGGTAGCAAGGCCCGGTTCAGGCTGGATCAAGCCAGGGGTGTGGATCATTTCTGCCAGCTGCCCCGACTGCCCGGCGCCTGCTGGCACCAAGCCCCGCGCCGCCTCCCTCCCCAGCTACGGCCCGCGCTGCTCCTCACCTCGCTGACGGCGCTTTAGCTAACTCCAACATTTTTACCAACAGCCTCCGCTACTCCATCTCCGGGAATGTTGCACGGAGCACTGACAACTAAATACACTTTCTCGGAGTCCCTTTCATATGAGCATTCCAGGGCCGGGAGCTCTTGCAGTAGATGAGGGTGACCATTTCCTCCCCTCCCTGCCTACATGGGCACATACGGACACTTAGCAGGCCCAGGCCTCCGTACGCTGGCTCAAGAGTGGTCCTCCAGTTTCCAGGATCTGTTGTCCTTTAAGGACACAAGTCTCTGTTAGCAGAAATGACATTCAAACACAATAAAACAGCACGTGCAAAAACAGCCATGTCTCAGGCTGGAAACAGCCCATGGCAAAGCTGTCTCCCCTTTGCTCTTCCTCCCGGCTTCCCCTGCCCTCAGGGGTTCTCGGGCTGAAAAGGAATGTGGGGTTTTCGCTTTTACTGTAGACCTCAGTTGCTCTGCTTTTTTAAAAGATTTCTCCAGCTTAACAGACATAAGATAAGAATTCAGTTCTCCAGGACACCATTAAATTGCCAGCCTCCTTAACTTATTTGCTTTTTTCTTTCCTTGTCTAGTGGGAGTCTTTCTTGTGTTTACTGTTCCTCACCATAGCCTCATCATTCCACCCTTTTCCTATCATTTTCTCCCAGCTCCCATACCCAACTTACCAACTTATTTTTTCTACCCTCTTCATATTGAAATGAAGCGGGATTCCCAGGTTATAGCAGAATGGCACTGAGATAACCAGAAAGTTTATTCTCACTCTCAGTTTTGGTGTTCAAGTGCCTAAGTGCCCACCTTTTGGTGCAGGCAGCATGCTGCAGGAAAAGCCTGCTCTGCTTCAGCAGCTCTGGGGAAGGAAGGAATATTGGTGCTCTCTAGGGATGCGATCTGCACACTCAGTGATGCAACCCAGGAGGGAGAGATTAAATCTTGCCACAGGGAAAAAAAAAAAAAATTGAAGAATTTAGCTGCTGAACTCTAACAAGTCTCCCTGAAGCCAACAAGAAAACACTGACTGGTTAATTTTATAGCAGCTGATGACTTAGCCAAACTTTCATGCTTCCTTCATGACGACAGTGAAAGCCACACCCTGACACGCTTATCACTGCTGCCAAATGGCAAGTCCTTCTCCTTGCATGGGAGCACCAGAGCTTCTCAGTAAGACAATAACTTACAGTAATGAACACAGTCAAAGCAACGTGTTTCCCCTCATTTTATTCACTGAACTAGCAGAACACTTTCAGCAAAATTCTGAAACAAAATGGAACTTTTCCATCTAATTATTTCAATTAGCAACAGAAAGGGGTCTTATAATGGGTACTTGCTGTCTAGGTTGTGGCTAATACAGCAAGAGTGCCAACTGATGTGCCTCTTGCAAACAGATGGATGGCCTGACAAAGACATATATTTTTACACCTTTATGAGTCATCTGGCTGGAGAAGTGTCATGGTTTAATCCCAGCCAGCAACTAAGCGCCACACCGCTGCTCGCGCACTCCCCCGCAGTGGGATGGGGGAGAGAATCAGAAGAGTAAAAGTGAGAAAACTCGTGGGTTGAGATAAAGACAGTTTAATAGGCAAAGCAAAAGCTGCGTGCGCAAGCAAAGCAAACCAGGGAATTCATTCACCACTTCCCATGGGCAGGCAGGTGTTCAGCCATCTCCAGGAGAGCAGGGCTCCATCACGCCTAACGGT
>NW_008824053.1:5933776-5936330 GCF_000699105.1 Pygoscelis adeliae | reverse complement strand
GTGCCCCTGTACTCGGCACTGGTGAGGCCGCACCTTGAACACTGTGTTCAGTTTTGGGCCCCTCACTACAAGAAGGACGTCGAGGTGCTGGAGCACATCCAAAGAAGGGCAACAAAGCTGGTGAAGGGTCTAGAGCACAAGTCTTCTGAGGAGCAGCTGAGGGAACTGGGGTTGTTTAGCCTGGAGAAAAGGAGGCTGAGGGGAGACCTTATCGCTCTCTACAACTACCTGAAAGGAGGTTGTAGCGATGTGGTTTCGGTCTCTTCTCCCAAGTAACAAGTGATAGGATGAAAGGAAACGGCCTCAAGTTGCACCACGGGAGGTTTAGATTGGATAGTAGGAAAAATTTCTTCACAGAAAGGGTTGTCAAGCATTGGAACAGGCTGCCCAGGGGAGTGGTTGAGTCACCATTCCTGGAGGTATTTAAAATACATGTAGATGTGGTGTTTAGGGACATGGTTTAGTGGTGGACTTGGCAATGTTAGGTTAACGGTTGGCCTTGATGATCTTAAAGGTCTTTTTCAACCTAAATGATTCTATGATTCTATGAAAATCATGTTAGTTCTTCAATATTTTTATTACTTATCCATACAACTACAAATTCTACAGTTTCCAAAATACCGAAGTTGGACTACCTGTTCTGCAATTCACTGCACGCTCACTTGCATCTTTTTTTTAAAAACTTATGTCACATTTGTCACTTCGTATTACTCTGGTACAGAGACCAGTCTAACTGATGCATCACAGTGGAAAGCTTAACGTTTTTCTTCTTGAGACAGCTAAGAGCTCTTGCATGCATACTAAACAGTCCTGGCAATTTGTTGTTACTTGTTCTTTGATTATTTTTTCTAAAAACTTTTCTATTGTTAGTTCAACTTGAAATAGTTGCTCAGGCTCAACCACTGCAAAGGACGTACACGTGTAATGGATTGAGTTTTTCTATTTTGCCAGTACCCACCTTGAGCACTTCTTTTACACTTTGAACATCTACTGGCCCCTCAGGCTCTCTGGCAGGTTTCTGATGTCATTGAAAAAGACTATATTATTATATGTTATGACTTCTGCAAGTTTTTTTTCTCAAAGTTGTCCTTGTCCTTTCTTATTACAGTTTTAGATTTAATATTGTAGGGTTGTTCTTTTTGGTGGGTGGTGTTCCCTGATTTGATCATGACTTCCATTTTCTGAAGTTTTTCCTCATAATTCTAATTTACTTTGCCATATAAATATGTGTTGTGGTTTAACCCCAGCTGGCAACTAAGCACCACACAGACGCTCACTCACTCCCCCCCCCAGCAGGATGGGGGGGAAGAGAATTGGAAGGGTAAAAGGGAGAAAACTCATGGGTTGAGATAAAGACATTTTAATAGGCAAAGCGAAAGCTGCGCATGCAAGCAAAGCAAAACAGGGAATTCATTCACCCCTCCCCATCGGCAGGCAGGTGTTCAGCCATCTCCAGGAGAGCAGGGCTCCATCACGCCTAATGGTGACTTGGGAAGACAAACGCCATCACTCTGAACGCCCCCCCTTCCTTCCTCTTCCCCCAGCTTTATATGCTGAGCGTGACGTCATATGGTGTGGGATATCCCTTTGGTCAATTGGGGTCAGCTGTCCCAGCTGTGTCCCCTCCCAACTCCTTGTGCACCCCCAGCCTCCTCGCTGGTGGGGTGGGGTGAGAGGCAGAAAAGGCCTTGACTCTGTGTCAGCACTGCTCAGCAAAACGTCCCTGTGTTATCAACACTGTTCTCAGCACAAATCCAAACCACAGCCCCACACTAGCTGCTGTGAAGAAAATTAACTCTACCCCAGCCAAAAGCAGCACAAGAAGAAACATTTAAACTTGAATTTCATCTCCTATGACAAGCATTCACTTGTCATCAGTCCACTAAGGGGGATGATGCTGTGGGAGAACACCTGTCTACACCAATTTCTTGTCCTCTTCAATCCATAATTATATATCCCTGGGGAAAAGGTGCTAAACTTTGTACCACAGGCACCTCCAAGTAATTATTTCACTCTAAAATTACAGTAAAAGTATTCTGCAGAGGGTTTTTGTAATTCTCTGTTTTGAAGAAGGCAATATATTTCAATAATCATGTTGAATTTTTTAAATTAAACTCTCTACAAATTTAAGAAAATATTTTAAAAGGTTTTTTTTAATATTGAAAAATCACCTTCTTTAACAAGAAAGCTCACTCTTAGCCATTCAACACCTAACATGTCAAAACAAGAAAACGAGCATGCAATGTAAGGCTAAAAGGGGGTAGCTCTCACCGTGACAGATTGCTTTCAGCACCATCAATAACCACAACAGAAAAGCGTCTTGAATCTACTTGCATGAGTCTTATACTCAGCTTACCAACCTTACAGCTCAGGAATTGCTTCTTCTACAGTCTATACAAAACCAAATAGCATCAGGGGATCATGCCCTCATGAGGTATCTGGACTGTATAATAGTAATAATTATAGAGCAGTATTATTAACAATCAGCCTACATTTTTCACTGTGACAGATTCAATGCACTATGGAATCCAACTTTTAATTGAAAAATAGTCAA
>NW_008824053.1:5904668-5933756 GCF_000699105.1 Pygoscelis adeliae | reverse complement strand
TTTAAAGATAAACTTTTCATTTGTACATGGATGCAGTCTTGTCTCAGTCTAACGCAACAGCTTTGAGGAAGATTGCCCTCATCTGTCTCAACTGTTAGTTATTTGCTAAACCTAATGCTTCAAATCTCCCCGATACTGGATAGCAAACTTGTGAGAATCTCGGCCTATGTTTTCCTTAGTGTGGAATAACTGCTCTCTTCAAGCGTGTTTCAAGTCAGCCCAGAAGGATTCTGGTTTGACCCCAGAAACTGAAGTGCTACAAATCAGTGTTGGACAACTCATAGAAAATAATAGGAAGTCCATATTCCTTATTATCATTGCAGCTTGAGGTTATCATCTAGTCCTAATACTAAGCTAAAGCTTCAGCCCAGGGGCAGTAATTTAAAACTTTTTAGGCTGATTCCATAAAATGGGTACATAGTCTGAAGTATGAGATAAAATTATAATTAATTTTATATTTAAAAGACTGATCTGTCATATAGAAAGATGTTAGAAATAGTCACTACAACACATTGTTCAATGCTGTGCTTCAAAAATCCCAAACTCAGATATCACAACCTTTGATTAGCATAGACATTAGTATCTGAATGTAATGTGCCCCTCTATCTCCCACCAAGATATAGCTAGACAGATGTTGGGGTAGTGAATGTCATATTACTTTGTAGCTAAAAACACCACCTTCAACTCCTCTAGCTCTCAGTCAAGAGCTGATAAACAAAGTGCAACTCATAAAGTGTGATCCAGTTTTGAAAAAGGGAACCACCTGTAAAAAACAACTGCTAGGTTGTGTGATGTGGCTTCTTGGGAACATTCGCATCTTCTGCATTAAGAGACATATCGACCTAGAGAATTTATCAGGGAAAGAAAAATTCAGGCATAAAAAAAGGTAATTCATTAAATTAGTGAAATTATAGAGATAATCTTCTGAATTTTTGCTTAATCTCCTGCCTGTAAAATGGAGGATCGAGGCCAACAAAGATTCAATATTGATGAATTCACTTTTAGAAATACTGGGAACTACATCCAGGGGCTGCTGTGTCCTAATAAGATCTATGAGGCCTTTGCAATGGCCTCATAGATAGACCTCCATAGAGCTTTCTCCCTGCAATAAATGTAAAGTACATACTCATTTGACCTCCTCAAGTAAACTAAAAGTGAGACAAAAAATGGGAAAAAAAATTCTGATTAAAAGAGCAATGTGCATCTTACCTTGCTTTCTGTGAATTTTTGACGTAGAGTGAACACAAACGCCTCAAAGAACCATCCAAACTACTGCTCAGTTAATTGCTGAAAGAATCTCCACGTATTCAAGTGGAATTAGGGCAACCGACATGGCAGTTCTTTTTGCAATAACTTTGATAGACAATAAGTGCTCCTCCAGATGCCATGCTGGAGAAAGCAGTGCACATCTATCTTGCATGTTTGTCTCTGGGACAGGTGGCAATAAGTTTCTACTTCTCTGCTTTAATTTTGATGGTCAGACAGGCAGACAAGTATTTATTTCACAGGGTGTACCTTTTTGTCAGCATTTCAGAATATTAGCTCTTTCACAGTCTTCCTAGAACCGAGCCTTAGTTCGAATTTCATGAACGCCAGCAGTTGGTTCACATAAAGGTCAGTTTCATCATACTCCCTTACATTGATTCACATTAGGCCGCACAGAGAAGATCCAAGCTTACTTCTGCTTCTCCACAAAACCTTTTGTACGTTATACGGTGGGAAAATGTAACAAATCTGAATTGATCAGTTTGTGAAACCATGTTAAGGTAAGTTATGTGGAAAATCGGACTGATGCTGCGTTTACAGCTAAAATCCACTAAAGCACAAGAAAATAAATGACATTCCAACTAGACATGCATTCCTACTAATTATCATGAATCAGGGTAGGGGAACTTCAGTTAGCACTTAATACATCATGGCCCTCTTTCAAGTCCTAGACTCTTCCCGCATTAATGCTAATTTAAAATTCAGAAAAAAGTAAGACCTTTAATGTTTAAACAAAACGGTTAATACTTACATAGAAAAGTTACATTTCTGATAATAAGTCAGTATTAACACACAATGAAACCTGCTCTTTCAGTATTTGATACTGGGCTCTGATACTGCTAGTGTCACTAAAAATGTCATGTTTAAACCACCAGAAGTAGCCTTTACAATAACAGTCTAAATAAATTTACAATGTCCTTACAGGTTTAACTAGGATCCAGACATGAGATTTCAAATAATACAGATGTTGTCTGAGTGGAGGCTTAAAGCGCAGTTGCACTGAAGCCAACTTAAAGGATCCAACTCTTTTAACGCAGAGTTAGTTAACTTGTGTCATATTATATTGCAATCTCCCATGTAGATATCTCTTATATGTTAATTAACAGAGCAGCAGCCAAGTTAATCAGTCATCACTGGTGGCCCAGTGCCAAACCTTTTTGCTATGGTTCTTGAATTTCTGCCTACCAAGTCACTGAGAAGAATCCTTGCTACTAGTTCACTATGCGCAGTGAATACCTTTGTCTTCCAGATACCCTGGCTGTTACGTATCTCCTACAAAACATCTGTGCGACTGCTACAGAACGCTTCTGGGTGCTGATGGAATATTAAAAGGGACTTGCTGGAAGAAATCAGAAACATAATCAACAAGAACAAAAAGGGTCACAAAAATCCAGATAAATGCTTTAACGTAAAAAATGAGAAGAAAAATAAGGTAACTGGAGTGAGAGTGTGCAGAAAAGAAGTGAACGGGATGACAGCAGAAGAGCATAAAATGAACATGGAGAGAGGTTAGTGAAAGAAAAGAACTGGATTTTGGCCTGCACTCCCCGCAGCTGAGCTTGGCTACTACTGAAGCCAAAAGAGGGGATTAGACAATGGCTTTTGCTATGAGGGGACAGTCAAGCCCCTGCCCGAGCCTAGAAAACTTTTACAAGGACCAGAAGGTGTTGAGATTCCCTTCCACACATGAACTGAGTCTCTCTTTCTGCTGGAAAGATGCAAGGTTTCCTCGAGGGGTGGGGGAAAAGAAGATGCTTCCTACCACCAGAAAGCAGAAGAAAGGCACGGGAGTCTCACTATGCAAACAGCTCCCCCAGCTCTCTTGGGTATGAGATTGCTAGGAGGTGAACAATCAAAGCATGTACTGTAGCTACCACACTTCAAAAACCACGTCAGTGAAAAATATTATACCAGCTCCTATCATGCATGCCTGTATTACAGTGAAATGGTACTTTTTTCAGTTGTATACTACCTTTAAAGAAATGGGTGATGTTTGCTTGTTAATACTGAACCTGAAAGCAATCTCTTTTACAAATTAAAAACTCTCATGAAAAGCCTGATTCTTTTTCTTATTCAATAGAGCGCATTAGCAATCATTAAAAAAGTATAGACTTAAAGCAGTATTGCTGATCAAATATAATATATTGCATTAGAAATAAATTCCATATTAAAATAGGGACTTTTACTACAGAATTACATTTTTAACTTTTTTTTTTCAAATAAATTACTGAAACTTTTGCACTATGAAAGCTCTCAGGCAAAATTAATGGTTTTGTTTTGCAAATTAATTTAGATATTAAAAAATTATATTTTCAACCAAGATCTCAGTTACTCAGATTAAATATTAACCAAAAGCTGTCTTCTGCTTAAATAGAATTTAGCCTTTGAAGTGTTTTTATTAATCTCTTCTGATGTAGGTGCTTGAAATTCTATGAAAGTGCTGCTGCTACCAGTTCTGTGCATCACTTACTGTAATTTATTTTCAGAACATAATTCTATTTATAAATGAAAATCCTATTAAAAGAAGACAAGAAAAATTAGTCCTAGACTTTGCATTGGTAGAGTAGAAACAAAATGAGCGGCCTAACCTGAAGTGACATTTACAAATTACCTGTTAATTTAAACTGGGTTGAAGGATGACAGAGTTTAGTTAGACTGACAGGAAGTACCGAAGGAATGACAGTTGGGCCTGTAGTGGCCATAAAGCTCCCGTAGCAAGCACATTTATCTGCCTTCTCCGGGAAAAGCTTCCCTCGTAGTAAATAATATATTTGTAAAAATATTTACTTCATGGCAGCCCAGTGAGTGAGCATTTTATGGTGCCGAACACACACCCTCCATCCCTTCCTTTTAATTCTTATTTTTACTAGGGATAAGAGCTGCTTTAAGATGGCCACCTGCCTTTAGTAACATGGCTGATTCATCACCACCCCCCTAAAGCTAAACCACATGATTTTCTTAATGAAAATGAGACAAGAAGTGACAAGGCTTATATCCTTTAGTTGCTTCAGGATAACATTCATGCGCTGAGACCAGTTCCTTTGTTCACTAGACATTCTTTGAACGGGCACGATTGCGTATCAAGGCCATGCAGTGCCAAATATTTATAAAGATAATAATAGCGGCTCTCACTCCCCTTCTAAATAGTACTGAGAAGACTCAAAAGCAAGTGCTAAGAGTCTCATTATTTATTCACTTTTGAAAACCAAAATGGTGTTTGAAGGAAGAGGCTCCAGTGTCTTATACTTTAACATTAAACACTTTCCAAGTGTCCAAACTTTTATAAAATACGTTTATAAACTATTTAAGCTATAAATGGAATATTTGGAAGTCTTAAAAGAATCTAATGACGATTATTTAGGAATCTGTCTCTCTTACGACAATCAGTAAAGGAGCATATCTATCATAGAGCTACTGTAGCTCTTTTCTGCAGGGGAGCACCACACGTATGTGGAGAGAAACGCAGACTATAGTTAGCTAACTCAGCCCACAAACAAGATGTTCTTGTGCATGCTTAGTAAAAATCGCTTTAATATTTTTAAACAGCAAGCTGTATTTTACATACACATATAAATTACTGAACATAAATTTTAAATGTTATACCTTGGTTTAGGGATCTGGGAAAGCATAAGCTTATTTCATTCGCCAGGCACCCATTGACCAGGGAGCCACGGTCTCCCCCTCTCAGCTCACCCACACTGCCTCGTGCAGTCCACAGGCCATGTTGCAACAAAGGAGCTAGTACAAATTATGCACACTCTGCTTACTCTTGGGGTACATAACCTGTGCTGATATAATGCAGCTCGGTATGATTATAAACGTTATCTATCAATTCTCAAAAAAATTTTTGTATAAATTCCTCTGACCCCATGAACATAGGTGCATTTGTAGATACAAAACAAATGGTACTTGGAGATTGTGTTTAAGTTCCAGAACAAAGGCATGAATTCCCATAACCTATTTCAAGAAAATTCAGAAGTCATTGTTTTAATGTCACTTCCAGAAACCTTCCTTTTGAAATGGACATTCAAAACACAAAAATGTCAACCATAACCAAGGTTGCGACACCAAACAAAGTTAGGGTTTCTGTAGGTTGCTGTGGAAGACTTGCCAGTGGGTACCATCGTTTTCCAGTAGACGTTTTAAATGTAACTCATTTCTGATTTTTAATCTTAGCACAGGACCCCTGATTTTTTTCTTTTTTAAATAATGGCTTGACAGTGATGTAGTTTTACACCTACTGTACAAAAGATTTTCCTTATTTAATAGCAGAGTATAAATTCTGGAAGCAGAAAAAGATCTTCTTATGGAAGAATAGTTAAATAAGATCTACAGTACCATTATTTTTGAAATTAGGCATTGTACCTTAGTCAAAAGATCCAAATATACACCATGCTCTGGTCTATAGTATGTCATTGATGAAAAATGGTCCTCAAGTTCTACATAAAGAGTCCAAGAGGACACAGTTAATATTTTGATTTCTCTCGGGAAAAAAGAAGCTCCTGCAATAGATAAAAGTTTTGAAGCTCTACTAATAGTGGGAGGAGACTAACAGAAAAGCATAAAATAAAAAAATGAAAACTGAGTTACTACAGTTGATGTGTTATCCACAGACTTCCTCCCTCCCTAAGTCTGGTAAGGGGTCACCCTAATCACAGAAAGGAGAAATGACCAGTGGGAGTATCCAACTAGAGAGCGAGAAAGATCTTTTCTTCAGAGATGTCCAGTACAATGAGGAGAAACATAACCCCGTCTCCAGCTTGACTCTATGACATAGAGTGCTTTCATATGTCTTTGTACATCTTCCATGTATCTTTGGGGAGATTGTCTTCTATTTAGATTTGGAGATAGAACAAATATACAACACTTTATTAATTCTCTCCCACACATCTTTGCCCAGAGAACTGTGTATACTTCTTTGGCCAATCACAATTATTTATCCAAGCTTATTAAGTGTTCCTGTACTGTAAGACTGATATCCTCGCCCTTATACAGTATATCAAGGACATATGATAATGATAATGATCAATGTTATTTTAACACTGCACAAAGGCCAGGATGTCAAGGCCATTTCTTCATTAGAAAAGAGGACTATTGATTATTAACTAGAGACTGCCTAGAAATGAAGAAATTAATAGGCAGATTACCCAGCCACCAATTACCTGCAAAGACTTAGTCAGGTATTTGGGATGCAAATGAATGACACGTGGTGGTGGAGGTGGACTTGTTCATCATTCAGTGCCATTATTTCGATTGGATGTATCACGGGAAAGGGAATTTTGGGCTACACTTGCATCAAATGGAAAGAAAGAGGCTACTTTTTAGTTTAGTAATGTCAGGTCTACACAGGCACACTTTCAAACCACCACATGAAAAGTTCTGTAGTCTCTCAGAACTAGTCCTATGAACTGCAGCAAACTGAGCTAATGTTCATTGTGCCTTGGGAGTCATTATGTGTTAGCCAGTGACTGAATAGCATAAAATGCTCTACTGGAAGACTCTGGCACCCCTGAAGCTCCAACCACAGGGTTCACACCATACGTACTTACCACACACCATCTATGCCCAGAGAAACTCCTTTGTGTTTCTATAATCAAAAGATCTAATTGCCTTCTACACATTCAGAAAAGGTAAAATTCACTGCTATCTGTTGAGGTTTATTCTTTCAACTGCAGAAATTCATACCTTTCCCTTTTTTTTTTTTCTTTTTTTTTTCTTTTTTTTTTCCATTACCTGCTTTTTATTGAATTTTAGAAGAGTGAATTCTGATGCTATGGCAGAAAAAAATAAAATAATTGCTAAAAGACACTTTGCAGCTCAGACTGCTGCTTCAGGAGGTCATGTCAGTAGATATGAAGTAATTTATGTAGGACTCTAACCAGCATTCTGAATTCTCCAATTCCTGTTAACCCGGGGAAAATGGATGCCAGCAATGAGTCATGTGTCTGAACAATGGCAGGAGACATTCTTTTTCTGACTTCGTTTGCTAAATAGTCAATTATCTTTGGAAAACACTCCCAAATGTTTTTGAATTTTATTCCACATCCTAAAAATATCTCTGTAAACCTAATGCATACAGCTAACTGTATTTTCACCAAAGTCCTTCATTTTCAGACAGAATTTACATTATCAGAATCCTTTACTACACATATACTGTTTTCTGTCCCTTTGGTAACTGAGCATCACAGTACTGGTCATTCGGAGCAAAGGAGGACTATGGTTTGGATGTCATCCTCAAATACTTTTTCTAGCTTTACCACAGCTATATGACTTGAAGGAGGAATTAATTCAGAGAAATCCTTTGGCCTATGTTTCATGTCCAGCCTTAGAGCTTACAAAAATGGGTAGAAGCAGGAAAATTTTATTCCTTAGAATTCTGCATCTCTTAGTGATGAGACTTCTTGAGGAGCATTTCAGTGTTTTCAGACTGCCAGGTAGACATCAGGTAAGAACAGGAAGTTCTTACTTCCTTATTGGCGTCACACTTTGAGGGTAAAAGTGATTTAGATTCTTAAATCCATTCTCTAAGCACCATTGGGAGTCTTAAAAAATCACTGTTCTGTTGAAATACCTTCACAAAGGCCCCTGAATTTCTACTGGTAGCAAGGCTGGAAACTGCTTAAACGTGACCATGTGAAGCAGCTCGGTGACTGATCCACACCTAGACCTGACAGCCTTCAAAAATTAGACACCTATCCATCACCTCAACAGAGTTCATCAGATAGCTGTCTGTAGAGCACTGCCAACCCCACACGGAACGCAGCAAGCTGGACATTCTGTGTTGCTGCCACTCAGCCTAGTAAATCTAGCCGTTGCTGTAATACTCAGGACACACTGTCAATTCCCCTGTCTGATTTGGAGCAATGACTGAACTTGGGTCTCCCTCCTTCCAGGCAATATAAGACCCTGAGAGGCAAGTCTTTCTCAGTGTTGCTCACTGAGGCTGTTCTACTTTGTTTAAACTGCTTAAACATCCTTTGGGACAAAGAAAGAGGGAGGATGTCTATAGGCTGGCAGCCGGAACAACCCCTAAGAAACCCAATTATTCATTATTTCACACAAAGTTTCCCCTGTATCATTCTGACCACGCCCACACAGTAGCCATTTGCTGAGGCCACAAGGCGTAAGAACAAAGTAGTATGGGCAGCAGAAAAAAACTACCTCCCCCTAGCAAACACTCGATGAAATCACATCACCGTGAGGCCAGATCTTTAGAAAACACATGCGGCATCATGAGGGAAACAGAGAAGGAGCAGCAAC
This sequence comes from Pygoscelis adeliae, assembly GCF_000699105.1. Lineage (NCBI taxonomy): Eukaryota > Metazoa > Chordata > Aves > Sphenisciformes > Spheniscidae > Pygoscelis > Pygoscelis adeliae. Next base: position 5,925,230 of record NW_008824053.1, on the reverse strand, counting down.
AACAGCAAGACATACTCTGCATAACTAGACTGGCCATCCCAACCAAAGGTAGTGACAGCCCAGAGATGCATTGAAGCTTAAGGAAGGTAGATGGAAAGGGTAGGGAACACTTTCCTTTACAAGCCATAAAACCTACGAGCCAGGGTTGAAACTTCACTTGTAGACTTTCTGACTTAATCATTCATAGATGAACTGCACAAGAAACACACAAAAGGGAAGGGAAGGCAAGGGTGTGCAGGAAACGGGGTATCAACAATAATTTGTCCATCATTTGCCACCTTCTCTTTCGACAGAGGCAGCTTAAAAAAAAGTGCAAAAGACCAAAGAATGCACTTCTGGGACTATGGGGTAGTTTTTTAACCTACTATTCATAAAAACTAAGGCTGTAATTGCTGAAACTGAAGTTTCTTTCTTTCAAAGATTCTTTTAAAGAATTGTGTGTTCTTTGTCCTGTGCTTAGTCAGTGCTTGTAGGAATGTAACTATTGCACAGTAAGGGCAGTCAGCAAGAGTATTTTATTTTAACTAGTTTACTTAGAGGAGGCTCAGATTGATGGGTTTGCTGTTTTCCAGAGGAATCTTTTGGTTTTTGAATCAGATCCTTGCTGCTGCTGATAACACGTGCCAGAAAGACTATAAACATTTTATTCCCCCTGGAATATGTGAAACATTTGGAGAATGTTTCCAGCTTTGGCAATAGCTCCACGCTGTTACGACGTCAGCCTCTATTATCATGGCCACTTCCATTTGGCTCTTTCTAGCTTGCAGGGACAGGGGCCTGGAAGTGGCAGCATCTGACAGAACCTGTACTATATTCTGTGTAACCTCACTGATTCCTTCTTTCCAGACTGTGAGTCATTCACATTTATGCTCAGAAAGCCCTTTTACCAAATCTTTAGACAGACGATCAAGGCAACAATGAGGCATCCATACCTAGGATCTTTGGAGCATTCTTTTAAAAGAAAACCTAGTTCTAACCCTATTGAGTTTAAATTCCACCATGCCAGAGTGAATCAAGCGGTCTGTGACAAGCAAATGCTTACTTGTCCATTGCTTTCCCTTTCTTTGTGCTCATTAATCACATTTGGATGCTACTATAATAGAAAGCGGACACACCGAAAGCAAAGAGCAGTGTTAGCAGAAGTCCCCAATCCCCTTTCCTATGCGAAAGGATAAAATAAACATCTATTACTGATACTATTTGCATTCCTTTTTTGACCAGTAAAAATTTAAGATGCAAATCCTGGCATCTCCCATGAATATCAGTAAGTCTAAACTGGTTAATGTAAGAGGGGTTTGGGTACTTATTAAAAACCCTAGGGCCCTTACTGGATAGACTCAGGCCAAGATATGCAGTCTAAGGAGCTCTTCTGGCTTTGCTTTGATTAAGATAGTATCTACGTAAATAAATATTCTCACCACCACGGGCCTTAGGGGATGAATAACTGGTCTTACAGCCATAGTAAAGGCTCTTAGGACTATGCACTGGCCAAACACCATAACTACAGACAGATTCAGTGCCCCTTTCCAGGGCAGCCTGAAGGATTTCCTAGAGCTTGAATGAAAATGCCGAGGAAGTAGTTGTTTCTATTTCCTATAGTTTTTGAAAGATAGTCGTGAAAGACTTTGATCTTTAAATGAAAATGGATAGTATCCCAAACTCACCCAGGGACCACAACTACAGAATCTCAGAAGAGTTCCTTCAGTGGGTATATCCTTCCCAGTTCAAGGTTTCTGTTCTCTGATACAGTCAGTTAATTCGCTTATCTTAAATGCTGACTGGCATACAAGATACACTAGGTACACTAGATAGAAATAAATACATAAAATTTTAGCTCCCTTAATTTTACCAGACAGATTTAATAAATGCACATAACTAATGGGTATATAATGACTTCCCTAAACTCCTACTTGTAGATCATGCATTCTATTTCCCAGTACATCTTTTTCTCCATGAAAAATTAAATTGGAAAGTCAACAAGAGAGAAATCATATTGGGGACATTTTCAATCCATTCATTTACATTTTCACTCTTTGCAGAATGTGGATAGTGTATTTTTATGGCGTGTTTGGTTGCTATTCAAAACATCTTTTTTTTTTCATTGAATAGCAAAATTATTAGATGAGTGGAATCCTGTATGCATAATAAGAGCACAATTTAAAGCTGTCCCTAGGCTAATTTATGAAGCACTAAATCAATTGGAAAAGTTTTTCCTTTTTCTTAAAGAGGCACAACGTCGCTTTTTCAGCTGGTTTTGTCTGTTTTCATGGTCTGCACATTGATCATAGCCTGGAAGAGTTAGCCAAATGCATATGGGGAAAGAAGTATCTGAGGGTTTGTTTCACTTCCTTTTCTAAATGAATTCCCTGTTAACTAGTGCACAAGTCATTACTGAATAAGGTTCACAGGTGCTGACCAATGTGTAAGAGAATACAATTAAGGCATAGGAGTTTTGCAAACAGATGTTTGGGATTGCACGAAGACAAGGCTTGTAAGTCAACCCAGCAAAATGTTATGTGAAATACCTCCACATCCCAGCAAGGATGTGTAAGCACGTTAAGTTTCCAATCAACTATGGAAAAGATGTGCATTCCAGAGTAGGCATTGTTGCTTCCTAATGTCAGTATGTGAAAATAATGATACTTAGTGCATACATACAGATCTCAAAGCACATTACAAAAGCAAGCAGGTATCACTCCCGTTTATATTGATAGGGAATGGAACCACACAGATGACATAAATTCCCTAGATCATCCAGCAATAGAGACAAAAACAAAATCCAAGGCTCTTGCCTAGATCAGGATATTTCAGGACCACATTGCCTACTCTCATTTTGCATTTGTCATACTGCTTTACCCTTGGCATTTCCAATTTACTTACAGAAACATGTTCTGAAGTGATATTTTATCCACAGATAATTGCTACTGATGGCAGTTGCTGGACTTTCCCAGTCCGAAAGTTCTCTGAGGGAAAATGGTTTGCAGTTTATACACCGCTCTACAAATAGCCCTATAAAGACCTTTTGTCCTAGTTTCATGCATAAGAAGCTATACAGAGAAATCATTGTATTAGTAGGACCTACCTGACAGGTTTGGATTGACTGATATCTACACTCATCTCAAACAAGTAAGAAGCTCCTGTTGGGAAAGAGGCAGAAAAGACAGCAGAAATTTCAACTCTTTGGGAGCTATTCTGACAGTGTAGCCATTGACTGAGAAAGCAGGAGGACATTTATTGGTATGTTTTAGTTGTTTTCATGTTCGATTTAAAATGTAATCTGTTGCATTATTATGTACTCTCATCCTGGGACTTTTAATTAGACTCATTTTGGAAATTCAAAGTTTAAACACATGCTTTGTTAAATTGGTAACACATCCTAAACTGGTAAAACGGACCTAATTTTATCCAGCAGAATTGCACTATGGATTCATAGAGTTAGTCTTTGATTTTATGGTCATGTTTAATGCCTCTCCTTAGCTAAAGAGAACCTAAGGATTTGCATATATGTATTTTTGTCCTTCAGAAGGACAAATTATAATTCCTGTTCATGTAACTGGCATACGTGCTGCATCCCCCTACATGACATAGTTTAAAGGGTGTAATTAGCAAAACACAGTCCTTACTTGTCTGCCACCATCTGAGGCTGAAAGGGAGAATATTCTATTCTTATATTAGTGTCGACAATAACCAGAATAGCTTGAACTTCCTCAGATATCCTGTCCCTAGGAGCTGCCTTTCTAATACAGAATTTTTCACATCTGTTATCTATAGGGAAGAATGCAAAATGCCTCACAGAAATATCATTCGGACTTTTAACACACTTTGCAGCATTTTAGGTCCATGAAACTGAGATAAACATACGATATTTCCATTTGGCATAGATAACATTACTCCACTATTATTTTTTATTTGAAAGAAAGCTGTATTTATTTTGTTGGCTAGTTCACCATGATACTCTCCTCTCCACATGATACTCGCCTCTTCACCGCTATGTCATATTCATACCAAAAGCTGTTGAACCAGCTGTTTAGTGCTCATTTAGAGCAATGTTTCAATTGCTCTGAAAAATCTCTTCCAAGATGCCTTGCCCTAAATGCTCCATAATCAGAACAGCCATAGAAAACTATGATATTAAAGTGCTTAACAGTGCAATACGCACTTAAGTATCTCAGCAGTATGGATCTGTATGTGTACACTTAATTTTTTTAAGGTAGGTGTTGAAACCCTCAGGCAGCATATTTGGACTGGGTGAACAGTCAGGGTCATCGGAAGACTACTAAAAAGTTATGCCTAGTTTCATCACAGGAGAAGGCAAATAGGACAGACAGAACTTATCATAGGATTTAATGACTTTAGCATGCCATTCAGGTGACACTGAGGAGGTGTGACATCTATTCCACAGGCTGGAGTTGCAATGGGCAGTAAGAGAAATGTAATTCAGTAATTCAACAGACATAGAGTTTATTTTACTAGCTGGAAATAACTGGGCTCTGTGAAGATAAAAGAGGACCAACATACATGCGTTACCTTAAGTCCCACTAAAACCCTCTTTGAGGGCATAAGCATTGCATCTGCCTCATGCTGGCATCATTTGCGTGACTGAAATTCACCCTAAATACACCACACAAAATAACTGCAGAATTCTGTGCCTGCAAGAGGAAAAAAGGACTGTTGCTAATGTTTCGTTAAAGTCTCATAGTTCTGAACTAGTGTGGTGCCATTTTGTAAGTGTTGGCAATATTCTCATGAATACCTGTGACAAGTGCCGTTAACATAAAATACAAAGTGGAATTGGGCATGATGAGATATTTAGAATTTAGACATGCACTTGCCACATTTGAAAATGTACTTCACAGATATATTTTTAAACCGTATATTTTTTAAAAACAAGTCAATTCAATGCCTTATATTTTGAGTTTTAATTCCAATCAAGCTAATTTCTAGTCATCACAAACACATACCTGCCAGTAATGAAGGTTGTTTAATTAGGTCCAGATAAAATAGCTCCAATTCTGTTTCTGATCCACCTGTCAAAGCAAATCAGTCTTTTACATGACTTTAAAAAAAACAAATTAGACTAGCTGATGATTTTTTGAATATTCAAGTAGACATACTGAAGATAAATCCAAACAGAACTTGTGACTGAACAAAAGCCTGGAACATGACCCCAAAGATGAAGAGATCTTGTTCTGCCAGAAGCAGATTTCCAAGCTTGGTATTTGAGGATTATGAAGTCAAGGACAGGGTGCTAAAAAGTGGCTACTGGAAAGAACAGCAGTCTCTTCCACAGCTTAGGGCAAGGTAACATTTCAATGCAATGTAAAATTAAACACAAATAACAATGTTAAAGGTCCTACTTAAAGCCCCAAAGCCAGGTGATTTCAGAACAGACATGTCCAACTCATGCCATTATAGCTCTATGGAAAAAAAATACTCTGCTGTTTGTGCTACTATTACAGAAACAAGTAGAAAATCTAGAAGGGCTGACAGGGTTGAAGGCTAAAAAATATTTGCTTTTTCATTGGCTTCTAAGATGGACTAGTAGTCTGAATACGTTTACTGGTAGGCAGATAGTGACATAAATTGACCATCACAAATGGCATTATTTGACATATGAGATATTAATTAAAACAGATCAGTACAGCTCTGAGAAATCACTAATAATTGCTTAATACTATAGGAGCTCGACCAACAACTTCCAAAAGTGTAGGATTAGGCACAAATGCTAGGCAGTAGACTAGAGAGAAAATACTGATTAGAGAGCACCACTCAGACACACACTGTTAACATCTAGAACACAAAAAAAGTAACTCAAATTTTAATATGGAAATTATGTACTAGGCTCTGGTAAGCAAATCAGTCCACATGTCCTTGCTGTTTCTGTGCTTGCTATGTACTAAATCCATTAAGTGAGAACTCCAAAAATGTCAGGGTTTCATGTGTTTTTTCTCATTCGAGCCTACCATTTATTCTGCTGGGATGATACTTCTCTCACCCTTTGATTCCTATCAAAGTGGTTCTACTGATGTTAGTTATTAGAGCACCTACTTTTCTCCAGTCATTTATACATATTGTATTGGCAACTGTTGTGCCTTCTAGAAGATGACCTTGTTCATTTTGATTGATTTACAATGCATGATGGCTTGCTCTTTTCTTCCAACTGGCATTCAAAGCACCATCCTCATTTTGTCTTTAATTTGTTTAGATTGGACGTTTTTTGATTTGGCTTTTCAAATTCAGTGACAATGGTCTGATTTTATCAGATGTCTACATTAACTTCTTACCTTGTGAAGATAACTCCTGTAAAGCACAGTTATGGTAGCCACGGGGCACAGTTGTTACGGCTGTACCAGATTCCATAATGTTTGGGGGTTTTAATTCTTTTCTCAATGAATAAAATCCGGACCGAGTAAAGTCAGTCGGAGTTCTTGCATTTCCCCCTATCACATTCATATGAGAGAAAGTTATGAGTATCAAAGTCTCAAAATCCATTCATGTTTGTTTCATTAGAGTCTCTCCACTTCATTGTAAGGAAATCTGTCTTGTTAGATGACGAGATCTGATGGGCATCTCACAACTTTATGTTGTGAAAATAGCAAAGCATGAACTAGTTATGCCTACGTATGGCAGTTTCACAAGTCCTGCTTGAAATGAGGATATGACTTGTTTTCACCCCCAGCTTATTTTGCTCAAGGTACAACAGGAATGAATTAGGATCATGAGTCAGAGGATGAGATTTTTTTTGACGTCATTACGTCTCAGCTTGGGAAGACCTATGTATTGACTTGGTTGCCAAATTAAGGAGCAGACTTCCCCAAGTGATTCATACTCACTTGCTCTGCCTAGAATACATGCCATTCTTTCTAGTACGGGATGCCCATTATCTGTTATTTCTACAGTTCCAAAACCACAGATTGATATGGCCCTGTCTATATCTGTAAGAAGCAGGGGCGGCTTTAGGCCAGCTGGCTGTTAAAAAGGGTTATGTTTTAACCTGGACATTTGCACACAATTCACTCATGAAGTTGCATATAACTATATGTTTGATATTAATTAGCCACCATTTCCAAAAGACTTCCAGATTCTTGTCTTTCATGTATCATTGTCACCTCCACCATACTGAAACTGGATTGTATTCAGCTATTCCATTCATGTACTTTTTTGCCTCTAGATCAGAAGTAGATGATATTTATTTCAAATACAGATGCTGCATTGTTTCAGAATATACCATATACTACTGCTGTTTGAGCCTGCAGAAAGTCATGACAACTTTATGCAGCATAATTAATATTTAGCAACGATTGGGACAAAACATCTTGCCTTGTCAGGTTCCTCCTTCTCAAGTGAATACACTCTGAAGTGAAGAGAAATTGTCCGTTGTGAGCCTACAGAAAGGAACATGGACGATTCCCTTGACCCCTGCTCATTATATTCCACATATAAATTGGTGGCAACATATGGCAAAACTGCTAAAGACTACAAAATACATAAACCTGGATTTTTGCTTCCTTTTTTTGGAAACAAATGAATCATCTACTGCATGATCATCACTGCTTCTTTGCAAGACCTGAAATCTGGGTTAGAGGTGTTAAAGATACTGGCAAAAGTTGGCCAGTGGTAGATTATTGATGCTCAGACTTTGCTCCACGACAGATGCACTCAGATATCAGCTGTATGACCTAGAAAGGTTTTTACCATAAAAAGCAATGAAGACCTCACAGGATGGCGCTAACACTACTGACGTTTAACCAGTCTAAACTGCTAGATACAAGTAGCATGTTTGTTTATTTGAGCTCTATTTACTACAAAACCCGCTAGCCTTCCAATGGTATTCAGGATTTTGCTAATCTCTCCTTTCCCCAAAGTCAGCAAGCAGCTCGTAGCAGCACCTGCTTCGGTGCAGGTCGCAGACTGGCTACAGAGAGCCTGCCTTCGTTAGGTGTTTTGCATCATTTGTTGGTGTTAGGATGATACAGTTACTTGCTTACCCCATCAGCACTGGGTTCTCCACCTCTTTGTGATGTTGTGTGCTCCAACTAATTTTTATTTCATCTCTCACCTAGCCTTAGTATTTCTGGCACAATGCTTCGCCAATTATATACCCTCCATCAGCACAAAACTCACTCAGCTTGTCAGTGCTTATCTGTGTTGTAAAACGGGAGAAAAACCCAGGACTGTCTTACATCGCAAGCCTACCTGTCGAGCGTGCTCAAAATCATGCCCCTAAAACATGCTTTTAACAAGCCACTAAGTATTGTACCTTTTTCCCCAACTACAGAGAGCAGGGAGGTGAGGCACTTCTCTGTGTAAAATGGCACACACATTTTGTAGATCTCATGTTCTAATGCTATTAGCTCAAAAGATTGAATTAAATAGAGAAAGGTTAATGAAAGGTTTCAGTCATGATTGCAGTGACCATGATGAAGCAAAGGGGCAAGAGAAATGGCAGCTTTAACAATTAAACTCCCTCAACACATTCCTTTAACGCTACTGCCATAACACAGTGAAATGCCACAGTTAATCAGATCACACTCACTGCTAACACTCTGCTAAGAACTCGTGGTGACTCCCCTGTTGGGATGTTCTACAAGATTATCATGTTCTTCACTAATGCTAAATAAAGGCAGTGTATTTTAGATGCCACACAAATTAGTATCCTTAATTGTTTATAAATATAGGAGCTATTTATATTTTTTTCATTCTGATATTTTAAAATGGCATTATAGATACATAAAGTACAATCAAATCGCTATTCCCCTGTAAATCTCAGTTCTACCGTGAAATAGGAGGCTACAAGCACCTAGCAGCCACGTTGTACCATACAGAAGTTTCCAATATATGCTGGAATTACTTCGCTTACCTCACTAAATGCCGAAAGCAAGTCTGGCACTACATCAGAGTCAGACACATCTTCTTGCTTCAAGTATTTATTTCTCTGACTCTACTAAGTTGTAAGCAAACATCTGAGTAGTTGAACCTCCTGCAGGGTCTCATCACATTTTAGGATTGGCAAAATATTTATAGTGCTAGCACATGTCAGAGGAGTAAATTATCCTATAAAGATCCCACTTTCTGCTGTAGTATGCTCTAATGTCCTTACTGAGGATAAAAGGAAACAAAGAAGCCCAGGCTTGTGGAGGGAGAAAGACAATATTGGCCAGCAATAACAGCATTAGATCTGGATGTAGAAGACCCTAGCTCAAGTCACTGTTTCCTCTGTGCCTTGGGCAAGTGGGTGAGATTATCTCTATACAATAGGGTTAAGAGCACTTACACCTACAACTCCAGGGTATTTCAGGGTTAAACAATTAAAAGATTTTGGCACATTTAGATATTTTAGTAACAGAAACAGCCCAAAGCAGAGAAATTCTTCAGGTTAAACTGAAGCTAGCAAAAAGACATATGAAATAAAAAACATTTTTCCACAATTTGATTCATCACCCATCTTAAAAATTTCTTTTAGCAATATCATTTACATGTCATATCAATATTCTGAAAACTAAGATAAAAGCACGATGTGTCAAGGAGGAGAAAATGTGTTCCCATTAGCAATAGATGGGTAAGTCATGTTTTGGGTGGAGACCGGTAAACTACAGTAAGGCTCTGGTAGACGTAAGCTTAAGATGTTATTACTACTATCCATGTGAGGTTACCTCCTCACAGCAGAGATGTGGTGTAATACGCTCCTGCATATAACTGCTGGCCCAAACTCCTTATGAGTCTAAAAATACTGCAGGCTATGGACTATGGCAGCTGGGAGGGGATATATCCCAACGCTGGAGCAGAGGCCTCCAAAAGAGGGGTAGAGTGGATATTTTGGGGACTGTAATATCTTAAACCATTGCAACTTAAATCTACCAGAACACATTTACCAGAATCCTACATGAACAAAAGAGGGAATAGGCATAGGATAAATAGGATAGGAATAGGAATAGGACTAATTTACATCACTTACAGGAATAACGTCTGATAGTTTTGCTAGTCTGTCCTTCAGATAGTGGATTTTTTGTGGCTTTTACAATTTTACAGATATTAACTTGAGGAAATAGATTATAGAAAGGTTAATGAAAGGTTTTAGTCATAATTACAATGACCATGACCTAACAGAAGGCCAAGGAACCTTGCAATTAAAAAAGAATAGCAAACTTTTATTTATCCATTGCCAGAGCACAAAGAAATGCCACCATTAATTATACACCACATTGATTACTAAAAAAGTTGTCATGTATCCCTTTGATGATGCAAGATGGTTGTTATGGCAATGAGATGCTACTAAAAATTCTTTGTAAGACTTAATTAGGTCATTTGTTTAATCTCACGGCGTTTTTTTCCCCCCATTCTTTTCTTTCTACTTCTCTCCACTTTTTTTGTTTAGCTGTTTGCTTTTTAAAAGTTAGGAAGATTTTTTTTTTAAAGTACTCGAGGACTTCCACTATTTTGTAAGTTATACTAGATATCTTCCTCTGCTTTGGATGTCAAGTACAATAACCACTTGAGCAGTGCCAATACCATCTCTCTACAACCTTCAAAGTTATTTCTGTTATATACTGTGGTTCAAAATGCTGATCAGATACTGCGTGTAGACATGAAGCAGAAAATTCCCATGGAAATCTGTGACTTGGATCTTTCTTTACCATCCTGTAACACAGAGCAGAATCCTCCTCTTTGTTCATAAAAACATGCACCTATAAAAAAATGTATGTAATGTCTGCTGAATATTCTCTACTATTCATGAAGTTAAAATTAACTTCTTGTTTTAATTGCTTATCAGTTCTATAAGCATAATTCCCATGATTTAACCTGCTTTCTTAGGGATCTGCTACCTTTCCATATAGAACTTCACATTTTTATGAATTTTTACTGTTTAAAATGTATATGTATGTAAATTATTATGCATCTGAGCCTTTCACATCAGAGGTACAGTATAAATACTAAATCAATGTGGAAAACATTATGTCTGCTTTAACCTGACTTGATTATACCTAAATATAAAAAAAATAAATTAGCATTTTACTCTATTTTTAGTGTCTTCATTGTGTTATACTGTATATTTGTTTAAAGTGAGTAGATTAACACCCCTCCCAACTATTTCCTATAGTTTTATGCTAATAAAGTGAAACTTAAAACAGCTCATGAGGGACTAGGAAGAGAAAGTCTGGTGTCTAATACAGGCAGTCCTCAACTGAAGGACAAATATGCTGGAAACCTTGGAATACGAGTTTTATCTTTTCTGAGAACAGACCTACCTATTACACATGGTCAATTTAGCACAAGTTTTGCTAAAAAAGGCTGAGACAGTATAAAGCTTTCTTTTAATTTAGATGATATTTTTGCTTATGTTTTCCATAATTTATTATTGATTACTCTTAGATTTATTACCTGTATTTTAGCTAACAATTTAGTATTCAGGAGGCTTTAAAAATAAAGCAGCTACAAAATGCTGCAATTCGGCAATCGTGCCAAAGACCATTTTTCTTGTCCATGGACGTGATTGACATATGAATGTGACTCAGGAAGAAAACATTATTAATATGAAGAAAAGTTATGATGTTTGAGTGATGTTGGCTTGCCTTGTAAGTAATTCCCTGGGTTATATCTGCATGGCATATTCTGATAAGTATACATAGTCAGATTCTCTTTACACATTATAGCTTCTTTAATAATTTTGTTAAATGCAGAAGAGGGGAAAATAAAGACATATTATTAATAAACAAGCAATTAAACAGGTTAGGGCAACAATGCAATGCTGGTCATTCAGGAACCCTGTGCTAATTTTAATTAGCTGCTTTCCCTTGCTTTCAAATGTAATTAAAGCAGCTTAGTTGTGCTCAGTGATGCAAACCACCTTATTTAATCACTAACATTATTTCCCTGAACTATTAATGATTTTCAAACGCTTGTTTATGCAGAATTAGAACAGTAATTATCTTACCAGTTAATTTTGTACCTTCACATTTCACACCTCGCTCAAACGTCATTCATTTACCACAGCCTTTCTGTCAAAACAAAGAAATGCTTGTTCTAAATGTGCTTCTGACTGCCAAATTGAAAGCCAAGTTTTGTAACACTAATAAAGTAGCTCCCAAGTGAAACAGGTGTAGTAATTTAGACCCTTCCTGTCTCGAGCTTGCACGTACATGCTATGTCTTTTCTTTATTAGCTTTAAAATGAGAGCTTGGTGTGCAAAATAAGCTATTTAATTCAGACTTGTGGAGCAGAATATAATCTTTAATTTAAACTAGAGCAGTAAAAAAAGGCCTTTAATTTTAACTGGCATGTGCGTGTGAATTTGAATTAATAATCCAGAAAATTGAAACTGTTTTGCTGCTGTTGCTGGATAGTGACTGTTCTTCACATGCCCTTAGTTTCACTCACTCTATTTCTCTCTCTCCCAAGCTTTGCCTAGTGCCTATTTTATGATGTTGCTGTCTTCCAGAAAGGGAATTCTTCTAAAAAAGAAACTCTCAGTTGACTGAATTCTTGCAAAAATGTATTGCGTTGAAACAAACTCTTATGTCTGTATTAATTCCGTTTACAAAAAGAATGTAATTGGTATATTCATTATATCCACTTAAGACAGAATTTAAATGCACCGTGAATTTATACTTCATGAATCATCAGATTTTTTTCCTGTTATTTCTTTTAGTGTAAGGTAACAACTAGTTGTGTACTTACAATCACAAAATACAATAGCCTTACAATCAGCAAATAATTCTTTCTCCTCACTCTTGTAAGAAAGGGAAGTCTTCCATATTGCCAAGGAAATGAAGCAACTGCCCAACGTCATACAAAATAAAATCTGTGGCAGAACTAGAAATCAAAAAAAAGAAAGCTCCATCTTTCGGCTGTTGTGAACAGTCTCTGAGGTCTCCTGCATTATCCCAGGTTGTGCAGCATGTGCTAGCGATGAGTGCCTGTTGCTTCTTCTTCAGAAGACGGCTTGTGAGCTAGATGAGCAGCCTGCAAGGAGTCACCCTGACTCTTTCCTCTCTGGGGCCACACATCAGACAAATAAACATCTATCATCTATTTAATTCAACTCAATTAAGTTCAACATTTCGTCCACAAAATAAGAAGACAGCCTAAAAATCCCACTGTAAATCAGGCCTATCACTTATACACTGCATCTGTGGATAGCACAGAGATAGATACACACCTGGCAAAATTCCTTCTGAAAAAAGGGGACAAAAAAGGCTGGATTTGATGTAATGCCTCTACCACTGACAGATTTCTAACTTTTTTTTTTGCAGGAAAGGTAATTGCAAACAGAGTATTAGATCTTAGCTTTTAAAGGCTTGTTAATGTGATTAAATTTAAACATGAAAGCAATGCATTTGACCTCCACTGGACTACTTTAAAGCCTAAAGTTACCCATGTAAGCAAAGGGATGGCAGGATGGACACCTATGAGTACAACAATATTTTTGCATGTGTTCATTAGAGGCACTGAATTACTGCAGTCAAGATTTTAAATACTACATCACATTTTGCAAATATTCTTTCTAAATACATTATAAATCATACAGAAGAAAGCAGATCAATGTGCAAAAGAACCTGTTTTAGTTAAAAAGCCATATTTTGTCTAAAAGCTTTACATGCACTCTGACAAATTAGTTGTATTTTAATAAATTTAAATGTATTAGATTTTTCCACAGATTCTATAAATTTGAGACAGCTAAAATTATTTCAATATTTCCAGAATGCCCAAGATCCGTGGTCTCCTGGCAACTAGCAATCACATGGCTGTAGAGGTTTTGGCCTACTGTTACAATGCCGTTATATGTTTGGTTGATGATTTATTCAAACCCAGTTTCAAACCTGCTGTTAGCTCCCTCATTGCTTTAATGCAGCTAGTCTACCATTCATAACTGTCAAGAACCAATTCATTGGGACTTGGGTTTATTAAACACCCAAACTGTGTAGTGAACATACTCAGTTTTGTGCCTGGGAATGTGAATAAACACTATACTTTCCATCCGTTTAAAATGATCTCTGATGTTTTTAACACCATACAATAATTTTATCTTGTTATCAAGATACTCAGCCACGAACTCCAAAGAATACATTGTGTACAGCTCAGTGTTAGTAGGTGGCAGTAAGCCTGACTGCCTCCTTTCTAACAGAGGCACAGACACAGAAGAGGTTGGTTTAATACACTGTTCTTGTAGTAAGTTACTATACGTACAGAGTATAAGGTTTATGATTTTACAGAGGAACAGGAGGGACAGGCTCATCTTCTGGATACAACACCGTGCTTGGAGAAACAGCGATGGACTTCTTTTCTTAAATAGTGACTTACTGCTTTCTTTGAAAGGAGGAAGATTGCTCTGGCAATTAAAGAAGTAATCACGGTGGATATTTACTCTATTGAGGACAATATATCAATTCTCTTGGTCAAACACACGAACTGTATAAATAATATAAAGAGAAAATGGGTTTTGAAAATAAAATATTACTTAACAAGTGCATTTATATTTTAATCCAACTCTGTTAATTCAATAGTTTCAAAAAGGCATATTTGAATTGGAGGCTTTAATAGTTTTTCATGTTGAATAACGTGATAATATGATTTTTCTCCATTCTGTACACATAAGGAACATTCTAAAATGTGTTGCCACAATTACACAGCAGCAGTGTGCACGCTATTTAATGTGAGCCTGGGAATAAAGCTGGTTCAAACCATTTGGTTTAAAACAATCATAAATAGCCATTTTAACATAATGATTCTAGTATAGTATGCTTTGCTTGAATTTCAAGGATTCTAGTGGGGAAAACATAACATTCTGAGCACTAATTTAATTTTAATTAGGACTACTGCAAAACTCAGGTTCTGACCAAATGGCAAGTAAATAAAGTTTGAGCTTGTTTTTTGGGGTTTTTTGTTTTTGTTCTGGCACAAAGGACTTAATATTTCTTCAAAAGGAAATTATTATAAAACATATCTAAAGATGCCAGCAAGAATAATTGGAGGGTCAGGAGGTTTTTTTCTTGAGTGTTTGCTGATGTTTTGCCCATCCCACCAAGAATTTCAACAGAGGAATAAAATGGCACTCTATCTTCTGGAAAGCTTCGTGTTTGTCTTTGCTGTCAAGCAAAAAGGGATGCAATTCCATTCATACAGAGAAGATTAGAATAATGCAGAAAATATGATAAAACAGAACAATTCACAATGATAACTAGTCATATCACACGTTAAGGGGTCTAGACTCCTTTGGTACATACGGACTAACACACAGGGCCCTAATGAATCAAGGTTGTTGATTCAACAAGAACAAATGTACTTTCTTACCAGCTCTTTACATTTTCATGAGGAAGATGTTAACACAAATAACTTATTTAAATTATGCAAAATTATTGCAATATCAGTTAACCACACTACACTACACTTCAAGCCTATGTAAGCATAACAGGCCTCACTGCTTCCACTCAGGAGTGGCTGCAACGGGACTTCTGGGGGAAAAATCCTACAGGAAGTATTGGGAGAGTCATGAGATAGAAGTATGAACGTATATGTAGGTTTTTCAAAAGGACAGTTGCCCTAGAAAATTAACCATCATTCATTTTCTACAAGACTTTCAGTTCAAACTCATGGCTCTCTTTAAAATAAACACAGTGGACACAGTGCTCCAGGCTGTTACATTTGTTTTGTGGCAATGTTAAATTTATCTAGCCTTGAACTTGCAAATAACTACAGTGTTCAGGCTTTATCTTTAAATAAAGCTTTACTGCTGCTCCAAGTTAATCAAAATCTTTTGCAAACTTGGAGAAAAGGTTAGAGCACTTTCATTTCTAGATCTTTTCTGACAGTGACCTATAGAAATGTCTGTTCTTTGGAAAGGCGAGGCGATATGCAGCACTCCTATGGTCTCTTTCAATGTGTTACACAGAATGCTGTTAATTTTTCAGATGCATGAAGCAATTCAGTATTGTCTTACTCTTCCTGAATATTTACTGATTACCTTGGGATGACATCAGATGGAAATTCAGGCAGTATCAATATTGGTTAGCTTTTTCTATAGTGATCACATCTACAGGAGATAAAGTTTCCATGGAATAATGGCTGGGAGTTTGGATCCGACTTTTCATGCTCTTAGCCTTATGGAAAAACCCATAGAAACACCTGAGCCTAAGTTGCTCTGTACCAAACTGTCCTTATATCTTATCTTACCTTGTCAGATACCGGTATCTATCCGTTAATGCCATGGACATCTGGCCCCAAATATAGGAATGAAATGAAATGAATGAAATGAAAAATGATGGGTAGTAGTAGTAATTTATAGTCTCCAAATTATTTAACTATTTCTTATTCAGAAACTTAATCTGGGAGAAGTAATCAGCAGTTAAACTAATCAAAGAATGTTATCAGGGAAGGGAGGAAAAGCGGCTCAGTAGGTCAACCAGTGCAGCTCTGTACTCTGAAGTGGGGTCTCTTATAAAAAAGTTATAACCTGTAAATTCCTGTATAACCTGTTTCTTAAAAATTACGACAATTACACAGTCTCCTTAAATAGCTGCTCCCATCCCCCAGTTAGCATTATTGGCTGAAAGATTGCTTCTTTCCTTATATTTAATACAAATCTCTTTTGCTACACATTAAAAAAGTATTTCTTGCCCTGCTCTTAGTGAACACAGGGAACAATTGGGCACTGTCCTATTCGTAGCAATCGTTTAGAGCTTATAGTATTCACCCCACAGTCTTTACTCAGCTAGGTAAATCCAGGAGTTTCCAGGGTTTTTGTTTGTTCTGTTTCATAAGTCCTCAATTAGCCCATATTTTCCTTGACCAAAACCAGGCAGAGTAGTGCATCTCAGGTCTCACATTTCAAGGAGTAATTTTCTCCTTGATTTTAAATCTGAGGATCCTGATCATGCAACCTGGAATTATACCTGGTTTTTCTTTTCCCCCAATATTTATCAAGATCTTTTGAATGCTAAAGCTAATCTCCAAAGTGGTTGCAAGCTCTTCTCAATTGGTGTCAGCCAAAAATTTTTAAACTATATCTGCTGATATATCATCAGAGAGTAGAACTGCATCCAGGAGGGAGCTTAGGGAAGCCTTTTGTGTACGTCCCTGAGTTGCAAAACAAAGTATTACTAACTATCTTGGAGTATTTTTAAACATCTATGTAAACGTTGTACTTAGCTTCATCCTGTTCATAGTTTCTTACACTGAAATTTGTATTATTTAAGCATAAAAAGATTATATTTTAGAACATGGGATTTTTTTTCTATTTCAATCACAGAGCCACTTCAAGTTCTTTTGTGAAACTGAGGAAAAGGAAATGGAAGGCAAGGCATACCTCATCTGCCTTAAAAACTGATGAAAGATAAGAATTAAGAGGAAAGTGAGAAGGTCATCAACAAGCAGAATTCCAGGAAATATAATGGATAATGCCAGCTTTAGTGTAAAAACTCTCCATAAGACTGATCATAAATATGACCAGTCAAAATTTCCCACAGAATAGGCAGAAGGAAACTACACAAGCCAGGTAACATCAGTTTTGCTTTTATGTATAATTTGAACTCTCAACTCCTATATAAAATGTGTGTTTACTGGAGAAAAAAAAAATACATTAGTTCTTCCCTTACTCTTCCATTCTTGAAAGATTAGCAAGACAACTAGTCTGAATAAGGTTTTTCCTTGATTATTTAACACTGCTAATCATACCTCAGGGCCTTGGGTTTCCACGGAGGCTGAAAGCCATGCAAGGACTGTACCTATCTCCTTCTTCGGTAAGCTATCCTCTACAAAAGACGCCCTCCTTCCCTTGTAGATCTCAGCCCACATAGCCCTGGCCTTTCGCTATCCAGTTCTTGCTCAAGCATTCTCACCTTTCAGCTGTTCACAGGAGGGCGAGTTTTTATTTATAAACTGAAGGCCCACAAAAGCAGCGTGACAGATTGCAGGCAGTGTTTCCACATCCCTCCACGTGAAAGAACAGATAGATGTATATACATGAAGTTTCTTGATCATAGTATTGTGCCTGTCCCAAAAAGGTGTCTGGAAGCAAGGCTTTAAATCCTTAAAATATCTCCCCCATGCTTTACACATGTATCTCCTCATTTCTTGAAAAGTAACATTCTGACATGAAGTTAGGCGTGGGAGAACATCAGGTGAACAAAGCATAGTTAATATCAACTTCAAATATGAAGAGATTAGCACACCTCTGCGTTACTAAAAAGGAGAACTACATTTGGTCAGATTCACAATGGCAGAGAGAGAGAAGATTCATAACTCCAGGCAAATTCAGAGGCAGAAGTAACACAAATTTTTTTCAACTTGTGTATTAAAATCCCAGAGAGAATAAACTGGAGATACAGAAGTATTTATCTATTGCCTGTAAGTATCAAGGTGGCCTTCTTTATTAGTGTAATGAACAATGAAATTGGAATTATTGTACACATTCAGATAAAACACAGATCAGATGGTCAGTCTGTTCCCTTGCAGAAAGTGATATTCAGCAACTCTGCTCGCAGCCTAGGTCTCACGTCAAGAGAACAGATAAATGTTCCAGAGCTCTTGTGTAGGTCTCTCTCACTGCCTTGTGCATTCAGTCTCCACGCTCAGAATCTCTGCCAGCTCAGATGAAACCCATAATATTTTTGTAACTATTGTGTTTTGACAGCGTCAGAGTTGACTGATGTAATAGGTAGGAAGCAGAGAGCCTAATAAATCCTATTAAAAGTTAAAGTTTCAGTCCAATAGCCAAAGGTGCATGAGGTAATGTATCCACAGTTTTCAATCACAGCCTCCTTTATTATGGCCTATCTCAACCAGTCTAATCTAAAATGAATGCATTAGGATTTGTGTTCTTTGCAAAGTTGCTGCCAGTGTCTCTCTGCCCTTCCTCCTGATTTGCTTGGTAGTTTGGGAGCCTAAGGGAGGGGTGGATTAAATTGGAAAATATAAATAACAAATCAAAAATTAAAATTGATTGGATAAACAATTTCCCTTAGACTGTTTCTTAATAAGTGATCGATTTTTTAATCAATATTCATTATTTCTCAGAACATACCAAACTGTTTATTGAATAAATGAATGGCTGGAACTACAATGACATGAAATCAAATAGGTGAACCAATTTCTTTAATAACATGGGCTGAACAGGCCACCTCATCTTACCTGGTTGAAACTAAAAGTCAGAAATTCAAGAGCATTGAGTAAGTGATCCAAATAAAGGATGCAATTTGTTTTAGGGAGCATGTGTTTTCATGTTTGATATGCACAGGTGTATAGCCACATGCTGATTTGTGCGATATTTCTAAATTGCAGTTGAAAGTTTCTTTCTTTTTGATATAACTTCTGTGTTCTTTCCCACAATTCTTCATTAGTCAGCATACTGCAAAGCTTCTGAAATAAAATTCAGATCTGAAAAATGACATCTGTAAAACTGTTCACCGTAAAGTCTTCAGACATGGCAAATGGATTTCTCTAATAAGTTTTTATTCACCAGTATCAGATTCAGTGGTACATATAAACTATATGCTGCATCCTAATATATACTTCAGACTATTTCATATTATTTGGCATAATGTAAAAAATAACCTCCTTTTGATGTACAGATGTTCTGAAGGTCTTTTTTTTTCAGTTGAAGAAAAAGCACTAGGGTGCAAGATCTCCAAGAAATGTTTCCACATTTGTTCAAAACACAAGCAAGCATATTAATTTTGTTCTACATGATATAGATCATATTGTTTACATGATCTTCAACTCACAAAACTTCTTCCAGTATGTCGAAATGCTTAACCTTCATTTGTACTCATAATATACCTGATTCTACTTCTTATGAAAAAATATAAACTGTACTAATCAACTGTTAATTAATTTGTAGGAGCTCTCACTTTAACATCTATTTTAACTTGTCACAATTAATTTAACATATGACCAAATGGCGATATAGAATCATAGAATAGTTTGGGTTGGAAGGGACCTCTGAAGGTCATCTAGTCCGACCCCCCTGCCGTGGGCAGGGACATCTTCCGCTAGATCAGGTTGCTCAGAGCCCCGTCCAACCTGACCTGGAATGTTTCCAGGGATGGGGCATCCACCACCTCTCTGGGCAACCTGTGCCAGTGCTTCACCACCCTCAGTGTAAAAAATGTCTTCCTTATACCTAGTGTAAATCTACCCTTTAGTTTAAAGCCATTCCCCCTTGTCCTGTCTCAACAGGCCCTGCTAAAAAGTTTGCCACCATCTTTTTTACAAGCCCCCTTTAAGTACTGATAGGCTGCAATAAGGTCTCCCCAAAGTCTTCGCTTCTCCAGGCTGAACAACCCCAACTCTCTCAGCCTTTCTTCATAAGAGAGGTGTTCCATCCCCCTGATCATTTTCATGGCCCTCTTCTGGACCCGCTCCAACAGGTCCATGTCTTTCTTATGCTGAGGGCTCCAGAGCTGGACGCAGTACTCCAGGGGGGGTCTCACCAGAGCAGAGCAGAGCAGAGCAGAGGGGCAGAATCACCTGCTGGCCACGCTTCTTTGGATGCAGCCCAGGAAACAATTGGCCTTCTGGGCTGCCAGTGCACATTGCTGGCTCATGTCCAGCTTTTCATCCACCAGTACC
>NW_008824053.1:5833207-5903798 GCF_000699105.1 Pygoscelis adeliae | reverse complement strand
TACCCTCAATGCGAATGTTCTCCCACAGTGGTTATTTCTTCATTCTCCCAGTCCCCGCCTTTGCCTTCTGTGGCTTGGGCGGTGAGCCTTGAGCACTTGCCAGTGAAGACCGAGGCAAAAAAGTCATTGAGTACCTATAATTCTATAGCTCTGCAAAGATAAAAGTGTGAAATAACCTGAGCAATGAAAGGAATCAGAAGGATAGCAGGTTCAGTTTGTACACATTTTGTAAATGAATTCCACATGTTCGTTGTTGTCACAATTAATTATTGAAGAATCAAATATAAATCTATCATGCTATGCTGTCATCTACAATAGCACTAAGTAATATAATAAGAAGAACTTTCATTCAACTCACTTCTGTAGATCACAGATTTCTGCAAATGGTAAAGGCCCACGGTAAAACCAGAAATCTAATCTAACGTCTGAATGTTCAAATCTAATTTCATTTTCAGTGTTAATCTACCTTACAACACTGCTTCCCAGTAATAAAGCTGTAAGTTCCGTAAGCAGTCTCCAAATACTTAATGAGTGCAACAAATAATTAAATGGAAGGACATCAGCAAAAGCAAGAAAAAATTTACTAATGGGTCAGTCAGACTTAATTCTTCAAGCTGCCTCTCTGCACCTATGTAGAGTTTCAGCAAAAGCAACCCACGAGGGTTTGTGTTCAGGGAACAGCTGTCACACTAACCTTGAAGTTAAAGAAGCGTTAACTATTGAAATGAAGCTGTTTCCTGCCGCAATATATAAATATTCTGCAGGAATCCGAGTCCAGTCACCATCACATGTAACACACGTTTCTAGAGCATTCAGGATTATCTGACCACACGAGAGTCATCATCGCTGACCAAAACAACACTTTCCCCTAATTCCAAGCATAAAATCACAGGCACTAATGCTCTGGATTCATTCACAGAGCTTTCAGCTCCCTTAGTCTGGCATTTTGCACTGTCCACTTTAATATACATCTGCATGAGTTTGTTAAGATCCAGTTGCCCTTTGGAAATTTTTAAAGATATGTTATTTTTCCAGTATGAGCTTGCTTAAAATGGCTGTGACTGTCCTCTCGGTTGAGGCAACAGGAGACTTGGTAAACCATGCAGGAGATGAAGCAGAGGCGGTTTATGTCCCAAGGACTGGCCAGAAGATGGTGGCAGAGAGCAGTTCTTCCTCCTTCCTCACTTGGTTTATCACGGTAATTTTAATCCTCACAGACCCCAAGGTCCTCCGGACACCTCATTGCATTGCTACACAGCAGTCTCCTAACTTGTGCCATCACCTTATTTTTTATGTTTTAAGATAACATTACAAGCTCAAAGCATTGGTTTACAACCAGTTGATTCAGTTAGACCTGGGCACTTGCATAAACGCGCTACAGGCTGGACGCACTACGCTCTCCCACATCTGCTAAAGAACGAAGTATCATGACATCAGTTTTGGTAGCGATAAAAATCAAACATTTTCTAGAGCCATTATTGCCTAAAATGTTAATGCAGTTTACTTTTTTCAAATGTGATCGATAGCTGGGGGAAAAGTGCCCATAAATTACTAAAGGCAAATACCATTCTATTAGCACTCAGGAGATTTTGCAACATTTGCCAGTCTCTGTTTTACTGGAAAAAAAAATTAATTTGCTGAAAGCCTAGTTTTTTACCTGTCTTTGTCTTTCTCCGTAAAAGAGGAATATTTTTATCATGACTCATTTAGGAGATGTAATTCTAATGTACTATAGCTATAGGTTTCAATTAATGTTCTACCTCTCTGTCAGCTTTACATTCCATGTTTTATGAAATCATTAACTATTGTCATGTTTCTATTATGACACTATTAGGAAATAAAGAGACATATGTAAATGGAGATGTAAAATAAATGTACGACAGTTACTAGGAGCAGCATTTGTGCACTATCATACATGTTTACACTAATTTTCTAAACATTGTTCCATTCATTACAGAGCATTGTTACTTGCTGTGGCACAACCCTTATTTCCATGCATTTAGGGACTGAAGCAAAGAGAGGGTAAATGAGAGCCTAATCAATACCACTTTTCATTTTGCTTCTAATGTGCTGCCTTCCCCTTTCTTTTCTTCATGAACAAATCCAAAAAAGATCCTGACGTTACAGTCATAAAATGTAATTCTTCTGCAGAAACACAGACAATAATGCTCTCTGTATTCAGGCGTATTGCATATTCTAATGGCATTTGGCTAAATTGAGTATGGATTTAACATCAAAGGCTTCATGAATTTTTCAAATGAGATATTAAAGTCAATATTTCAAGTGAAAGATATTTCAATTTAGTTGCATACACAACAATAAAAAACTTCTGCAAGGCAGAGGTACTAGTGGCTGTGGCAGTATTAGTTCATTCAGGAAATTATTAGTTTATAAGAAAATCAAACAGAAGGTTGTGATATGGCAATGACACTGAATAAATTAGGCTAACCGATAGGCGCTAACGTACTTTATCTCTTGGAGTCTGAAGCAGAACTTGCCACTGGCATGTTCAGTGCTTCAAGCAGGGCTTCGTTTGGGGATTTTTTTTTATTTATTTTGGAAATTCAAATGGTTAGCCTCAAGATTTGCATTCAGAACCTCAGAAATCTGCTCATTTTCATCTCTGAAAGGGCTAGGCCTACTGTATGCAAGAAAACCTCCTGATCTTGTTTATTTTTTAATCTAAGTGCATTCTGCTCCATATTGTCAATGCTTATGCAATGCTGCTTCTGCTTGCACACTGAGTTATTGAACATTCAGACTCAGTGCCCACAAAAAGTCCACTGAGCTCTTGACAACTTTTGTGTCCTGACAGAGATCGACAAAGACTTGCAAACAATACAAACACAGAGCCTGGTGGTTCCTTTCCCTTTCCCTTCCCTTTCCCTTCCCTTCCCTTCCCCTTCCCTTCCCTTTCCCTTCCCTTTCCCTTCCCTTCCCTTTCCCTTCCCTTCCTTTCCCTTCCCTTCCCTTCCCTTTCCCTTCCCTTCCCTTCCCCTTCCCTTCCCTTTCCCTTCCCTTCCCTTCCCTTTCCCTTCCCTTCCCTTTCCCTTCCCTTCCTTTCCCTTCCCTTCCCTTCCCCTTCCCTTCCCTTTCCCTTCCCTTCCCTTTCCCTTCCCTTCCTTTCCCTTCCCTTCCCTTCCCTTCCCTATTTTAGGTGCATGTAACATAGCAGAGAATGGCCTTTAAATTAGTAAAATGTTGTATTATGATGTCTTGACATATCACTGAAGAATACACACATTTGTATCACATACCACTGCATGAGAGAGCTGGATGCACTACAGGCACATGTAGCGCTTATTGAGGCATCTATAATTACAGTGACATTGTGTTACCGTAAGACCAAATACGTCGTCTGTTCACACACGGGATAACAGCAACCACAGATATGTACCACTGAAGATGCAATGATTACCGATTTTACTATTAATTCTTACCTAATGATAATTAATAATAATAATTAATAATAATACTACCAAGAATTCATCTTGAGGGCGCTCACAAGGCATGTGCGGGACAACCAGGGCATCAGGCCCAGCCAGCACGGGTTCATGGAAGGCAGGTCCTGCTTGACCAACCTGATCTCCTTCTATGACCAGGTGACCCGCCTAGTGGACGAGGGAAAGTGGAGATGCGGGTCCCAGCCAGCACAGGAGCAGTCAGGCTGGAGCAGTCAGATGGACCACCATCTCATGTGGTCTACCTGGACTTCAGTAAGGCCTTTGACACCGTCTCCCACAGCATTCTCCTGGAGAAGCTGGCGGCTCACGGCTTAGACAGGTGTACTCTGCGCTGGGTCAAAAACTGGCTGGACGGCCGGGCCCAGAGAGTTGTGGTAAATGGAGTTCAATCCAGTTGGCGGCCGGTCACGAGCGGTGTTCCCCAGGGCTCAGTATTGGGGCCAGTTCTGTTTAATATCTTTATCAATGATTTGGATGAGGGGATCGAGTGCACCCTCAGTAAGTTTGCAGACGACACCAAGTTGGGCGGCAGTGTTGATCTGCTCGAGGGTAGGAAGGCTCTGCAGAGGGACCTGGACAGGCTGGATCGATGGGCCAAGGCCAACTGTATGAGATTCAACAAGGCCAAGTGCCGGGTCCTGAACTTCGGCCACAACAACCCCATGCAGCGCTACAGGCTTGGGGAAGAGTGGCTGGAAAGCTGCCTGGCGGAAAAGGACCTGGGGGTACTGGTCGACAGCCGGCTGAACATGAGCCGACAGTGTGCCCAGGCGGCCAAGAAGGCCAACGGCATCCTGGCCTGTATCAGAAATAGTGTGGCCAGCAGGAGCAGGGAAGTGATAGTGCCCCTGTACTCAGCACTGGTGCGGCCGCACCTCGAATACTGTGTTCAGTTTTGGGCCCCTCACTACAAGAAGGATGTTGAGATGTTGGAACGTGTCCAGAGAAGGGCAACGAGGCTGGTGAGGGGTCTGGAGAACAAGCCTTATGAGGAGCGGCTGAGGGAGCTGGGGTTGTTTAGCCTGGAGAAAAGGAGGCTGAGGGGAGACCTCATTGCTCTCTACAACTACCTGAAAGGAGGTTGTAGCGAGGTGGGTGTCGGTCTCTTCTCCCAAGTAACTGGCGAAAGGACGAGAGGAAATGGCCTCAAGTTGCGCCAGGGGAGGTTTAGATTGGATGTAAGGAAAAATTTCTTTACTGAAAGAGTAGTTAAACATTGGAACAGGCTGCCCAGGGAAGTGGTTGAGTCACCATCCCTGGAAGTATTTAAAAAACGGGTAGATGAGGCGCTTAGGGACATGGTTTAGTGGGCATGGTGTTGTTGGGTTGACGGTTGGACTCGATGATCTTGGAGGTCTCTTCCAACCTTAATGATTCTATGATTCTAATAATAAATACTGCACTTGCAGTCATCTCCTGCACTACAAGTACCAAAAGGTTTGCTAGGTACGTAATGCTTCTGCAGAAGCCCCCAGCCAATTCTTACAAGTGTCCTCGAACACAGGTGGGATGGCAAATCTCTTTGGATACCAGGGGAAAGTTACAATGGCTTCAAACTTTGATTATCAGGTAGTTTGGGCCCACAAGACCTGCACTACAAGTACCAAAAGGTTTGCTAGGTACGTAATGCTTCTGCAGAAGCCCCCAGCCAATTCTTACAAGTGTCCTCGAACACAGGTGGGATGGCAAATCTCTTTGGATACCAGGGGAAAGTTACAATGGCTTCAAACTTTGATTATCAGGTAGTTTGGGCCCACAAGATGGACAGTACTACAAAAAACTCTGATCCTAAAAGCATTTCCTTGAAAACAGTGGGTTGTTTGACTCTACAATAGTCACTTGCAGTGTTTGCACTTACTGTGAGAGCACTTCAAGGGCTCACAAGATCCAGAAAAATGAAGCTGGCTGTAACTAAATGTTAAACTGCTAGGCCTATTTCTATCATCCATGGTGGCTCCTGGACTGATAGCAAATGCTGACCTGTTATTCAGAACTACACAAAGCTAATAGCCTTGTGGGGAACACTTGCAGAGACTGAGGCATGCCATCTTTCCCCCATTCAAACACCAGATAATTTGTAGCACTGTTTAATTTATCCAGTTTGCACCCTGTAGGTCTTGGGGTCCTAGACAGCTATCTGTTTGTTCACCCCTAGAGCCCTTCTGAAGCGCAGTGTTCAAAGCTTTATAGCACTTCCATAAAATGGAAAGTGCCACCATCTCAAAGGCAATCAATCAGGGATAAATATCATCTTCAGAAACGGGACTCTCAAAAATAGTATTTCTTGTGGTAACAAAGATAAGGCAGAAGTTTTGTACGGTTAATAAGATCCACTAATAAGTAGAATTATATTTTCAAAATTGCTTCTGGGGCTGGGGAGTATGGTTTCCTTTTCTTCTGTTGTGAATTCTGGACATCCTTGAGATGGTTTTCAAACTACAGCTCACACTTAATGAGTCAGCAGTGCATCCAAAATCTTCCAGTTGAAATTATTGAAATTTGATCTTTTTTATGACATGATTTAAAATGGCACTGTTAAGATGAAAGATTCCCCCATGATCTCCATTCACTCTGAGAATCAGTGTTTAAGGAATGATCCTCTGAATTCAATAATTTAATATTTTCGCTCCTGATTATAGGGATGTACATAAAGTTAAGAGTACCTCTCTTGCGAGATCTATGTCAAAATGAGAGCTCGAATCATTCTTTTGAGCACTGTTAACTAAAAAGGAATATTTGGAGCTAAAATCAGAATAGGAGACCAAGCTGTAGGATCTGATCTTGGACAAACAAATGCTATGCCAATAATAAAGTAATTCACATCTCATGCTGTACATAACTTTTGTGTTTAATGTAACTTTTTATTGAAAACATGTGGAGATTATCCCTGGAAATAAACTGAAGAGATTGTGCTACCTAAAACGTGCTTTTGACTCTTTATTAACTGGTGATAATCTGCACTGATCTGCACTGCAATTCCCTTGCAGATGTTGCTGACATTAAGATGTATGACAAGGAAACTACAGAAAGAACCGATTTAAACAGGTATTTCACATTAAGTCAACAATACATGCAGTACAAAATGTCTTTCATGGGAGTTCAAGTTTTCCACTTTATTCTTTGCAATTTTATGCATATTATTATAAATAAAGAGTAATGAAAGTCCATTTGACAGTCATTTGATTTTCTCTAATTTAACAGCTTTCTAAAATTTGCTGGTTTGTTGTTTAAGTTCCTTTCTTACTGGAGGCTAGAGAAGGAACTGTAATTATGTAGTTAGACTGAAACACATGGCATGGGAAAGGCTGGTTACATTTTTTCGGATCTACCATCCTTACAGCCGGAGCAAGCACAGCTGCTTTCAGACTTGTTAATAGATTCTGTAGGGACTGAAAGGCTTGAAAAGGATTGTATTTCTGTGCGTTTTCCCCCCCTCCACATAGTAAGTAGAGCTGGCAGTCCACCAAGGCTCAGAACATACGCTCCTGGACTGTGTACAAGAACGTGTGGCATTTCATTAAGGGGGAAACAATGCCTTTGGGGCACCGCATACGACCACCTTGTTATAGAGGAAGAACCATAAAGGATGAAGGAGGCAGTCAAAATCCTGGGACAGAAAGGTGGGAAAGGAGTGTATGACTATGTGAAGAAGTGAGCCCTGGATCACATTGTAATTCTTTCTTTTTCTTTCCATTTGTTATAGGCTAGGTCCACAGCATTAGCTCTCCATGTAGGTAGAAGTAAGATACACCAAGCCCCCCCCAAGATTTTTTAGTCTCTCTCTGGGAGGTGCATTTATTATGAAATCTTATGTGGTTCATAGCACCTGTGATAGTCCTCCAAGCTAGGGTGAATTTTGTATACTTTTACAGAGTGACAAAGCAGGAAATAACTTAAGAAAACATCTTAGTCAGTAGAAATCAAAATAAAAAGCTTCGTGCAGGTCACCTCAAAAGCCTAAAAGGCAATAAAAAATCAAACTGTTTACCAGGCACACCATGGACAAGAATAGGAACAACCTCAGTGCAAAGTACAATAAACAAATTTCTCTAGTAATGTGAACTACACAGATGCTTTCTCCGACAACTCCTTACGTATTTTGGAAGCCACACAGTACCAGTGAAGGCAACAGGAGAACTTCCCCAATTTCAGTAGTTCAGCAGTGAGCTCCGTGCACTTGTCCACCCACCTCCCCGAAGAAAAGAAACGTTACATGTCAGGAATGAGCCCAGTAATTATCTTCTAACATAGAGCAATGCCAGTAACGTTCTGGTAATGGCAGCATTAATGCCGAGAGTTTACATTTTCAAAAGGGAAAACATTTACAGACACAATCTGGATATTTTAACTGTCACGGGCCTCAGCGATCTGATATTGCTTAGCCTTGTGGCCAAGATACTAAGCCACTGGTATCTATCTGCCACCAGAATAAATCTTCTCAGTACTTCTCTAATGAGCTCAATAATTAATCCAACAAAATTTGAAGAAGAAAAGCAAGGGCCATGTCATTATTAACAAATAAGAAACAAAGAAAAAAAGTTACTTATTTTGCTAAAAATAGATCATGAAAACATTTTCTACTCCATGATATTACCAGAAAACAACGTAAATCTGTAAAGGTCTACAGTAATTCAAATTCATTGTACTCATTATAAATCCCAAAATGCAGAGAGTAAATTTAACTGCTTGGTCAATTATTTCTCTTACCTTTCAAAACAAAGCAAAACAAAAAAAAAGGGCAACAAGCTCACTTCCATAGCGGAAGAGCACATAGAAAAGACAAAGCATCTACTATACTAGGGTAATCAAATGCAGGTTTGTACCAGAATATAAATAGCACAGATTGGAAAAATACTTAAATAATAAAGTACTCCATGCAATTCCAAGGAAAATTAGATGAACTATTGAAAAGGACACAAGTGTACACAATTCATTATATAGAATATGGTAATGCTTGGCTAAAACTAGTGCGGAGTTCCTCACTTTAATGAGCACAGTCTTCACCCACAAATTAAAAATAAACAAATAAAAAAGATACGAGTATGACCTCACTTACTGGCAGTTGATCAAATTGCAATTTGTCCCAAGAGTTGTGAAGCCACTGCCTTATAACACATCAAGAACTCTTGCTTATTGAACTGATCTGTATAAAGTCTGATTTTCTTTTCTGGCTACAGCAATTGCTTTTTCCTACCAAAACATTTGGGTTTATGCAAATGACAACTTAATGGCTAATTGGAACCATAGCACGATGTTTAAAGTTAAATCATGCTCACTTAACTTTGTAGTATCAATGCACCATCACTGAATAAAAGTACGTTTCTTTAAGCTCAGGGTTGTGCAATACAGCAGGTAGTCCGATGTTAGTGCACAATGTTGCTGATGTTAATAGCAAACTTTAATAGCTACAAAGAATAGTCTAAATCTTTAACATACATATATTACCATAACTTTAAAAACAGCAGTTTTCATTAATCATACAATGGCATGCTTCTTCATTTGCAGCCAGCTGATTAAAATACAGATATATTGTCCTGAACATCATAGAAATTGCAGGCACTCAGCCATTCTTTCGAAATAGCGTTTTCTAAGCCTTGTTTCATCACTCAGCTACGTATTTCAGATTACAAATGTTGTTAGAGATTCCAGCATAGAAATGGACAAAAAAGATCCTAAGTAATATAATGAAGGGCACGCATTTTCTGCCAAAACAAGAATAAAGCTTCAGGTAGAGAATGGCTGATTCAATGCCCTCCATCCTATTACTGCAGCATTTCAAACATAATCAAAAGAAACTAATTTGAATTTTTGACAAGGAAAGCCTGAAAATAGCTTGATAAACTATGGATAGACATCTGGCGTTTAAAATTTTTATTTACATGAATCCAAACATCTGAAAGTGTTTGAAACACAGGGAGGTCTATTCTGAAAACAAAGTTATTTCTTAGAGTATGTGTCAACAGTCTAGAGATCTTAAGGAATTTATTGTCCAAGTCTGAGTGAATCTCACATGAGTTAGATACCTGAAAAGGAATAGTTAAGATCCAAAATACAATTTTATTTCTGACCTAGGTCCTCTAAACATATCATTTACTCAGAGGTTGTAGCTCAATCTAAAGCTACACTTTTTGAATATTTTTCAGAAGGGATGCAATGTGTGTATCATTAAGCTCTTAGTCATATAAACAGGCAAAAATTGGTAGTCATGACAGCTTTGGAAGGAGGTTGAGGCAGGCTGAGATTTCCAGCTTGTAGAAGAATGGCTGTTTCTTTGCCTACATTTCTGAAATGTATATGAAGGATAAGAAAGTAGCTATTGTAGATTTCTGCCATCAGCTTGTGAGAGGTTGAAGCAGAGAAAGACTTCTGAATGCATGGCTCACATTTGATGTGTACGAAGAAGTCTGCAGATCTGAACTTACAGTGTAATTGTTCAATATTTGGATATGCAGAAAAGACATTGTGACTGCACAAAAAGAGTTTTGGGCAAAGAATGAAAGGGACAGAGGTTGAGATGAGTTTTTTTAGATTAGCTTGAAATATTCTGTCTTTCATTCTCTTTATAAAAAGTATTTCTCCTTCAGTAAAGTATTTCTTTTCATTAATAAAATCTCTTTTTAAGTCTTTTCCTTGGGATTTTTTTTTAATTTGGTAGCCTTGATATTCAGGATTATTTACTTACTACCATTATTTACTGAATATCTAACTGTACAAATACTGAATACATACTTTGCTAGTTATGGAATCACAGCTGTCTATTCCATGGGTCAATTTTTAAAGCATTGTTTTCCTACAAGACAATTTGGCTAACAATTAATAAATTAATGGGTTAGCCAAGGTACTTCTTACACTGTTTCCTTCAAATTTGGTGCTGTATTTCATAATCTCTATGGAGATTTCACAAACTTGAGAATATACCTTGTGACAATTGCTACACTTACCCATACAGACAACAGGGAAAAAATCAACATAGGCTGTTATACAGTACAATTTACAGATACAATTTTCAGTTAGACTGAATTAGATTTTATTATAAAAGATGGGGTTGAACGTAGCTTGTTTTTTAAAGTTCTCTTCTCCTGTGAGGTACTTGGATGGTCACAAAATGTTTTCAATAAAGAAAAATCCTCATGTGTAAAGGTAACATTCTGCAAATGCGTTTAGAATATTTTGTGATGAAATAGGTAAAAAGCTGTCTCACTACCAAAAGCCACTTCCAGACTTTTCTGTATACCAAGTACCACTGCTATTCAGTCACACCCTTGACCTTTTGGGCCTGATACATCACCCACTAAAACCTGGTCATAGCCTTAGTGGTCTCTGGATCAGAGAGTCCCTTCACTTCTCATCCTGTGCTGTCAGACCCTTACAAAACCAAGTGGCAAAGTTAGTGGGTAACATTACTGCCTTGTCTGGTAACTGTCTGTAGTTTTAAAAAAACAACATTTCATATCACAGAAATAAAATCGTGCTATTATCTACATAGGCAATGGTGATCCACAAAAATAGAAATTTGGAATTTATCTTCCATCCATTTTCCGCTTTTAACAAATAGAAATGTCGTTTGTTCGTTATAATTTGAAAAACGGAATACAATGTCTGCCCATTATCTGCCTGATAAACTCATTCTGATGAATCAACTGCACAACAGATAACACAAACAATACATGAAAGATCCCGTGGAAGATCGGGTACTGCATACCTAATTCTGTTTGTGGATGCAGCCCTACGTAGCAAGAGCTACACACAGAGAGTACAATAATCTTTTACAGACTGGATTATTATTTATAAAGCGCCATAAGGAGTCTTGCACACCATCAGACAGGATCAGTTATTATTCCTCTAATACGCATTGTCTGCCAGTGAATATATACTGGACACAATAAGCTACATGTTTATAATTACAATTTACGTACATATTTCCACAGATTTTCTTGGAGGATGGCTTTTTGCTGTGAACTGAATGCAGAACCAGGAACCAAGAGCTGTTCAGTTCTAACCCTCCCTCCAGTAACAGGTTCTTGAGCCCGCAGCCTTAAGCGAACTTCCTGCATTTGTAAAATGAAGGTATAAACCCCTGCTTGCTTACCTAGAGAAGGGCACTGGAAAACTGTTCAGCTTTCAGAACCAAAAGCCAAGTCTGGCAAATTCATAATGTATTTGGCAAGGAAGTATTGCACAGTGCACTGCAAGCCCAGTGTCGCTTTGGCACCTTATTGTATTTTCTCTGCATGCTTTCCAGGGTAAGTTTAAGTCTCTGTTTGACCTCCAAACCCATAGACAGTTATGGCTGCTAAACTATAATCACAGAATTTGTCCCCCTGACTTCAGGAGGATTAATTAGATGCCTAAAGGTAAGGAAGTAAGCAAATGTTTGCAGAGTGAGGGCTACATTTGGTGAAGGGCCAATTTTCCCAATTGAAAACGTGGAAATAAAAATCATGCCTAATTTGCTTCCATTACTAATGCTTTATATACTATATAATAGGAAGCAAATTAGATGCTTTATTTTAAATTGTTTACATACGAATCTTACTTTCTTAAAGGGTAGAAATCAACGGCCGTTTCTCTCCTAATTTGATGCTGTTGTCACATATTACAAAGACTGATGCTGTTGTCACATATTACAAAGGGACTTTTTTTTTTTTTTACATTATCTCACTATGTACTGAAGTGAAACGTTTGATATAACACTACCCAACTGAAATAAAACTAAAAAGTATTTTGATTTGGAGAGCACCGATAAATGGAAAAATAATCTCAAAGGTTTATTAATCTAGGGCAGTTTTGTATTTGATGCACACACAAGAAAGTTTCCCCAGCCATTTTAAAGATACTGCTTGTATTCTTCATACAAATTACAAGAAAATGACTCATGCAACAGAATGTTATTAAGTAATATATATAGTTAGCATCACTTTTGTTAAACTGTCACTGTATTCCTCAAAATAACTTGACGCTTTCTCTTCAAAAGGAAGTAAAAAAGACCCACAAACACCAGTTAAAGACTCATTCTCTCAAAGATAACTCAGTAGAAAATAACAATGACTGATAGCAGAGCGGTAAGACCTTAGATTTGTGAAACAAGACACAAGTCTTCACAGAAATGGAACTACACTATTTTTGCATCATTGACAGATCAAGGTTGAGAATAGCTTATCTTAAGTCTTTTGTTTTTCTCTCAGCCTCACTCCTCAGCTGCACATATGTGAATATCATTCTGGGTCTATCACATGCTGAAGCATAATTACTTGTGTGTTAAACTAGTATGGGTACTTTCCACTCCCTCTGCAAACCTGACCAAAGAGTCAGTGAAGGCAGAGTTACTACCAGCAACCATATGTCCTTCAGAGCTCTATTTTCGTGCAAGTACCATGACTCCACATCCACTGCGGAAGGATACAGGACATGAATAAAAGAGACTTTTTGTGAGGTGCACAGTGAAAACAAACCCCATCAAAAGCTAGGTTATTTTTTCACTGCACAGATTATCAGACAAAAAAAATCACAAACAAATGGCCTAGACGGAACTTCTCCAAGCTTGTGGGCAGAGGGAAAATAAAAGGATAAACTCTACCTTCCCCGCCTTCCTTGATTTTTACATGCTGATATCACCTATGTTTCATCCTTAAGTACAATTTTGTATGACTCGTGTCAATTCTTCTCACTTATGCCCATGACAACTACATCTATCATAATCAGAAAAAGAAAATCTGAAAAGATTATGTCGTTTGGGGTCTAGAACACGAGCCCCCTTTCTTCAATTACTCCTGGAATAAATTCCCTAACCTTGATGAAGCAGTAGGTGTTTGGAACTTGTTCTATCATATGATGACTGAAGCTTGTCAATGAGACACAATTCTCTGTTAAATCCTTACCACTTCTTTACAGCAGACATCAGATTACATAAAATTATTTGCAAGGATACAAATGACCTCATTCGGAGCCAAATTTGAAAGTACACAAAATTTAGTAACTGTGAAATAGTTGCTCCTCTCCAACCACATCATGGTTTTCTCTCATTTGGGGGATTCATACCAGTCATGAGATTTTTTATATTACCTGTATTTTTCAAAACTCCTTAACAATGATGCTCATAATTTCAAAGAGAATAGAAAGAATTTCATCTGTTAATATGTTCCACTCCTCAGAATGCAGTGGTATAAACACTAATGTCTAACATACTACAAGCGGGAGGTAATGCTGAATATACTGTTTGACGGAAGAAGTGCAGAAACAGAAGTCAGGCTGCCTAAGGAACACTCTTCAAGTAGTTCAGTCTCTTTTACAAACGCTTTCCACGCAGTTCTGGATCCAAGTAATTCCAACATTGTCTGTTTTCTAAGAACACCAGCTCCTTAATGGAAAAACTGCTGCTAGCTATGTGTTCATTAGAATTGGAAACGGAGAGTCACTCTTCTAGCCTGGAGCCAGAAGGTGGGCTATCTTGGAGGCAGGGTTGATAGCTTTTGAATACCAGATGAAGTCTATAGATACAAGACTGGTGTCAAATGACAAGAGCCTTAAGCAGATGGATGAGTGTGTGTGTGCACTATAGGCTGTTGTTAATTTACTAGCTAGAGATAATGCTTCTTTAAAATTAAAAATGAGTCATTGGAAAACAGCCTGAGAGGCCATAGCCTGCAGATTTCAGGCCTCCTGGCAGGCCTGCATTGTGGGGGATATTTTTTTTTAGAGTTATGACAATTAAAATTGCATGTTAGAGAGAAAGAAAATGTAATTGTTTCTCTTACTAGCTATTTAAGCTATTCATAGTCTGGATTTGTAATTCACAAGTATATTTTCAGTAAAATGGAATAAACTAGTCATAGTAACTCATAGACAAGATATAGATGAGCAATGGCAAAGCTGTATAATATTAACGAATTGTCAAGTGGCAAGATGTGGGGTTTATGTTTATAACTATGCTTTCATTATTTTAGCATGACGATATCCTTCCTTTTCACTATTGCTCTGCATCGGACTATTCATTGCCATTGGGTTATGTTGGAAATAGCACTTATCCTCTGCTTTGATCTTGGGATGAAAATTTCCTGTCGTATCTCTTGCAAGACTGTCAATATATTTCCGTATCATAACATAGACAGGGCTGTCTCATTGTTTCCTTGCTCCAAATATATGACCAGACATCAGATTCAGTTTAAAATTTCTGAGAGAGTCCAGTCTGATAAAGAAGTAACTTATCTCCAAAGGCAAAAAAGGGAACTGTAGAGAATGAGTACACAAGCATATCACTTCTCATGCTAGTCTCTGAGGGCTGCCGTCTACTATGCTGTCTAGAACTTACTGGGGCACTCATCACCACCTAAGTTTAACAAAACAGTGAAGAATTCAAACAGTCTGCTGTCCAGAGAGCCTGGACTCTGGCTGTCTATATAGCCAAAGCTGATCTTGATCCCTACAAGTATTTATCAAAGGCACTGTAACAACTTAACTCATTGCCTTACAACCAGATTCTGGCAGAGCTGAAAAACATGTTGTAGGAAACACAACCCTAAAACCTAGATGATTTCTTTAATATTATCATCTATCCAATGTAGAAATAACAACACCTAACAATTTTACAGCACTTTTTGCCCCTACAGATCTTGGTGCCCATTGAATATCATTATCCCTATAATCCCAGTTTAATGACACAAAGGAACAAAGTGATACATCAGTTAGCGACAAAGTCAGAAGAAGAATCCAGTCCTTGTGATGCCCAGTCCTGTATCCTTGCAGCTGGAACACAGGGTTCACGTAGTTTTTAAATCCATAACACCACTGAGCTGATGTAGAAAGCCCGCTACTCTATTCCAACCCACTCCTCCCTGACTCAGCACCATTGAGCTCAGCGGTATTACTGATGGTTTACACGCATGGGAACGAGGGCAGAATTAAATATGGGATATTTAAAGAGATGTTCTTCAAAGCTTAAAAAGAAATGAGAGGAAAGAAGGGGAAGAATATGCATACAGTGAATTAGTTATCCTGCATAATATACTACAATCAAGGTCACGTATAAATATTTATGTACAGTGCACTGCCCGTGCAATATTCCTCTCAGACAGTGACAGTGACAGAGACCTCTGTGAACCAACTGGCATTTTTCAGCTTTAGAAAACTTTAAGACAAAAGTATCAACCATAGAGACTTTAGTCACAAACATGTCCAGATATTTCAGTGCAGCAGCAGCTATGTGAAAGCACTTCTCGTTTCCACTTGAAGGTGAAAGGCTGACTTTACAAAAAAGTTTCTCTCTTTTTTTATAGTCCTATACAACACCACCTGTCTCATCAGCAGGACCACTCTAAAGGGATGGGCCTCAAGGCACCTCAGTCCCAAGATTCTCCATGCCTCATTCTTCATCCACGCTGCTAGTAATGTACCATCACTGGCACAGTTACACCTGAACACTCTGGTGCTGCCAAACACCTGGCTTGATTTTCCACTGTCCAAATGAAAAATAAGCATAATCTGCTTTTTGAGGATACAGCAAATGAGGGAGTTCATGACAAATTGTGTTGGTTTATGCAGAATAGTGATAATAAGATACAAATGAGAATTTTTTGCTTAATGAATAATACTAATCACGTTTCAACAAATGCTGTGCCCTTCTAATTAGAGAGAATGCATAAAATCAGCTTAATTTATTTGTGACTAGTTATACATAGTTTAAATATTTACTAGAGATTTACTCTAACGTTTGAAATGATTTTAAACAGTTCTTGCAGTAAAAGCAGACCTAGTAATGTAAAGGAGGTTACAATTCTAACTTCTGCCCTCCCTTTCGTTATGCAGCATGTGATGTATACCCTCAGTTTTCAAGATGCAAGAGAAAGGATATTATTGATTTACATGCTAATTCTCCAACTGTTACTAATTTTCTTGATTCCTGCTTCCAAAGTTGCACTTCCAACATTCATCACTGTAGTACACTAGAGGGGCTGAGCATCTTTTTCAATAAATTACAGGAACTATGACTAATTATAGTGATATTAACTATGCAAAGTAATGTGTAACTTAAAATGGATACGTTTATCATTTCAAATTATGCTTTTGACTCTTGATGGCCTAATACATGGATGCCTTTCTTTTTTTTTAATACAGATTATGAACTGTGCTATTTTTTTTTTTTTAAATCTGTTTCACAGATATAGGCATACCTTGTGAATTTGATGAATGGAAATAAATCATTTACATCCCATAAAATGCTTAGTGGGTAGAGGACAAGATTAGTACCAAGGGCAAGTAGTGCCAAATCCTGATTGTTTCAGCAAAGCACTCAGGATTCAGCTTGAACAGTGCCATTAGCATGTGTTTGGCCCACAGGATTTGTACCGTATACTTCATGTCTTCCTAATGCTACAAAGCTAATAGTGCAGGTTGCTTGGCTGACACCACCAGCAGTGCCTAGCATTCAAAGCAACACCATCAAGTGTGCAAAGTATGTTGCAAAGGCTTAAGATACAGAAGCTTTAAAACAATGGCAGTGCAGTTGTGCCCAGTGTAAGAACTTTGCATAGCAGCAGGGCTTTTTAGCTCACATGCGGCACCGTATTGTCATAGTTCTCCTTCCAGTCTGGAAGAAATGCAGCCTCTGACATCTCGTTCATTTTCACATGACCTAGTATTTCATGGTACAGAAGTATAGCTCTTAGTAAGCAAAGAAAATTAAGGAATAACATAGACTGGTATGTTGCAGAGACATTGTCAGAGAAAATAAAGCAGTACAGATGGACAGTGCCTAGATTTCTCTACAGAATTTGCAGGAACCGACCACCAGAGACCAAAGAGTTTGGCCAGACCCTTCCATGAAGTTAGACTATTCTTTTCCACTATGCCAGAATAGTCTATGCGTTAGTCTCTTAAAAAAACATGCAGACATCTTCAGGGGCTTACCAGAGGAACATCTGCACTTTGAACCTCTGCCATTAGTTCCCTGCTTAGCCAATACATCCACTTGTTCTTCTGAGTATTGGGATGGACGCTCTTGTGCTTGGATGATACTATCCTTAAAAACCTGCCACCTTTCCTGGGCATGTTTGCCCTTCAGAGCTGCCTCCCATGGGATCTGACCGCTAGTTTCCTTAATCAGTCAAAGCTGACTCTCCTAAGATCCAGGGACTGCACTCTGCCATTCTCCTTCCTCATTGCCCTCAGGATCTTGAACTCCACTATTTCACGGTCATTACAGCCAAGGCTGCCGTTGATTACCACATCCTCAACCGATCCTTCCTTGTTAGTGAACAGCAGCAGATCCAGCTGCGAATCACTCCAGCGGGCCCTTCCAATACCTGTATCAAGAAGTTATCCCTGCCACCCTCCAGAAATCTTTTTGACTGCTTGTCTCCCAGCACCTGCCCTTCCATCAGATGTCAGTTCTTCCAAAGGTAAAGGAAGTGTAAACTGAGGTTGCCTTCATTAAAATGCCTTCAAAAAGTAAACAAAATTACTAGCATTTTAGTTATACAGACTTATAACACAAGTGGAGCTTTTGTGTGTATTTATAATGGCATTTTATGGCAGCTTGAGCACCTGCAGTGTTAATCTTCTACCCACTGGACAACAGGCAATGAGTTACCTTATGATTCAATGAAACATCAATCAAAAGCTTCAGCATTGCACAGCAGAGTAAATCAGGCCACTACAGCGTTCAAAGAACAACAGAAAACACAGGAAGTACCATCAAGGAGCTTACGGGTAAACATACCCTTTTCTGTATCTACAGATAAGGGTATCTTTTCTGTATAATAAAATATTTAAGATATTTTCTGTATCTACAGATACAGAAAATCTAGTACACTGTTTTTGGAATAAAGTTGGAGAAGGTTTGGGGAAGATTTTGCTGAGTTATCATCACAGCTGGACCTCTGATTTCTTGAGGAAGAGTAAGTATTGTCTCGTACTTTTAACCTATTTTTACTAATATTTCTAGGCTTCAAGGTCTCATTTCTTCTCATCTTTGCTGCATTGGGAAGAGCTGGGCCAGCTGACTGTCAGTTTTATGTTATCACCTGCACAACTAGTGCCTCTTCTGATCAGCAGAAAATGAATATTTAAGTGGTGACCTGGACATCACCAATAGCATTAAAACATAAATCAACCCCTTCTTAATGATGCTGTCTTGTGGCTGAGCTGTTTGTCAGTTAC
Organism: Pygoscelis adeliae; assembly: GCF_000699105.1. Lineage (NCBI taxonomy): Eukaryota > Metazoa > Chordata > Aves > Sphenisciformes > Spheniscidae > Pygoscelis > Pygoscelis adeliae. Next base: position 5,885,181 of record NW_008824053.1, on the reverse strand, counting down.
CTTGTCTGGCTACGTGCTATGAACACTCACTAAAGATAATTTTGGCTCTTAGAAACTATATTGGTAACCAGGAAGGAAAACAGCCCCCCTTCCTCTCATAAGATGAAATGAAATGCTCTTTCCAGAGGCCTTTGAGGAAGGTCTTTCCCTCTACACAACTCCCGGGAGGGTTCCTTCCACTCAGACCTGCTTACTGCATCACTGTGATTACCGCACCAGCCCTGCTTTCTGCTTCACACAGTCTTGCCTCACGTCACCAGGAGGCACAGAACTGCTACTGAGGCTCCTCTTGCATGTGAGGGGATTGCTAGACCTAGGGACATCAGTGACATCTGCTCTGCTTAGACAGTCTTCTCCCATTCCCTGTCCCTCATCCTCCATTATTCTCCAGCTTATCATGGAGATAAGCTGGAGAATAGCAGTCTATCTTCTAGGTAGTTTACAGAACCACTACCTGCACAATCTGTACACCTCAGCTGGTCCCTAAATGCTGATACATGCCTAGAAGAATGGGAAAAGGATTTGCAAAACTGAGTCTTGAAAGAGTTTGAATGTGCTAACGTGCTCTCTTGAAACTCCAAATACAGTACAGAGTAGAACCATAGAATAATTTGTGTTGGAAAGCACCACAGAAGGTCATCTCATCCAACGCCCTGCTCAAAGCAGAGTCAGCAAGACAAGGTTCAGTCAAGTTCTAAATATCCGCAAGTAAGCAGAGTCCACAACCTCTCAGGGTAACTTGTTCCAGTATGTGATCGCTCTTATGGGAAAAAAAAAAAATCCTTATATCTAATGAGAACATTTTGTATTCTAACTTTTGTCTGTTGCCTTTCAACCTGCCACTGTATATCTCTGAGAAGAGTCTGTCTCTGTCTTTTCTAGATTCTCCCATTAGGTAGCTGTAGACAGCAATAAGATATCCCCTTAGCCTTCTCTTCTTAAAGCTGAGCAAATCCAACTCTCACCCTCTCCTTGTATGTAACGTGCTCCAGAATACTTCATATAAAGTGGTTCTGATTACTAAACAAAATGTAATTCAAGAAGCTTTGGTAGAAGAGAATTTCTGAGACTATTTAAAATCAGAAGTGAAAATCACTTACCAGCATCATTTACAATTTTAAAGCACAGCTCACAGCTGTCCTAGTTATGTTTGAGAACATTTTGTATTCTAACTTTTGTCTGTTGCCTTTCAACCTGCCACTGTATATCTCTGAGAAGAGTCTGTCTCTGTCTTTTCTAGATTCTCCCATTAGGTAGCTGTAGACAGCAATAAGATATCCCCTTAGCCTTCTCTTCTTAAAGCTGAGCAAATCCAACTCTCACCCTCTCCTTGTATGTAACGTGCTCCAGAATACTTCATATAAAGTGGTTCTGATTACTAAACAAAATGTAATTCAAGAAGCTTTGGTAGAAGAGAATTTCTGAGACTATTTAAAATCAGAAGTGAAAATCACTTACCAGCATCATTTACAATTTTAAAGCACAGCTCACAGCTGTCCTAGTTATGTTCTTATCAATCTCTTCTGGACAAGTATTCTCAAGTCCTTTACCTCATCTAATGTTTTCTAATTCTCCTCTCAAGAAAATTTACTCTCAGGAAGTCATTGAGAGTTCACAATCTAATTAAATGAAAACTCTGTATCGTAAAATTTACCACAGATGCATCAACCACATTCTTTAAGTAGAGCTCAGAGATTCTCAAATTTGAAAATTCCTGATCAAAATCTAGGCCACTTTAGAAACTCTTCAAACAGTGTGTCCAAAACAAGGAATAATGAGGTTCTGCCCTTGTAATGTCTTCTGGCTCTCAACACAGTTCATTACCGTTATCACTTAGAACAAACACATAGCTTTAACCAACGTGAAAAAAATGAAGAGTTTGTCTACAACTCAAAACGTTTCACGTGACTGAAACAATGTATGCACTTTGCTTGGGCACTTAACTCTCTTTTACTTTGCAGGGAAAGGTAATAATGTAAAGTTCATAGTAACTGAACTACTACCAGGTGTAAAATTCCACACCACTATAAAATTGTCCTCTTTGTAAATAGGATCTTTATGTTGTGTTCTATGCTTTTGATATTATATTTACAAAAAAAAGAATTTCAGCCTTGGAGATCAGAATCCCAGGCCCCATGTTTAGCTGTATTATGATTAGATGTGGTCTAGTGAAATGCTTTTTCATTCTGTAGGTCTTCTTAATTTCAGTTGTATTTGATTTAGCTGTAAAATTCAAAAATTTAGACATTTATGTTTAGATCTGCCCTGGTCTGCTGTAGGAGTCCCAGAATTCTAAATATTGTTCCACTAACTTTTTTCCTCCAGATATTCTATTTTTTTGGTCATGCAAAGATACAATAAGACCGTAAACGTATATATTTGAAAAGCAGCTGGAAATCTACAGCTGCTTTCCTTTCCAATGTACATCAATTTAGAGACAGAAGACTAACAAATGAATTTGCCTTGCCTTGCCGTGGAAGAAAGCCAAAACACTGCCACCATTTTATACTGTGTGGAGAAGCAAAGTTCTTCTATTTGAATAAGAATAGCCAAGGGTGGGGAGGCACAGTATGACTAAGAGACTACAGACATGATCCTTTGGGGTCCAGCTGCAAACAGGAGATCAAATGTAGAGTTCTTGAGGTTCCTGAGACCATGAATCTCATCCAAAGTCATACAAGTAGCTGTTGTAGAATCGCCACCTCCTCTTACATTCACCACTACTACCCACAACTGCTGAGATCTTTCCTAATTTTTCTAAGCTTTTTCTAAGCTTTCCCAATCACTGCACTGCTGAGAATGAACCATGCTTCAGGATTTGGGGGAGGGGGGAAGAATGCTTAGGAATCCTGCTTCTCTTTCTCCTTATTGTAAATTCCTGTAGACTGTCCATTCGACTAACCGATTGTTCCAAAAAAAGCACTGAATGATTTCAAGGGTAGTGATGGACAGCCCTTACCAATGCTTTTATTTTAAGCCTTAAAGATACACAAATGGATATTTAAAGAGTGCTTCCTGGAGAATTTATAACATCCAAATCTCCCACATTGAGAACAGTGAGGTTTCTTGAAAGGAATGAAGAAATATAGCCATTTAAATTGTTCAACATAATTAAAATACTCCTAACTAGCTACTCCTAGAGAAGAAAAATACTACAGTTTCACAGGCGAAATATCAGTTCCTCCTTAGACAGATTTTAAATAAGGCTTAAGTGGGATATCAGTGACTGACTGAAATATGCTGATGTTTCCTTAGCTTCTCCAGAGAGGATTTCCTCTGATTCTAAATAGGAATAGTCTAATGGCTTTCACTCAACTGTGTTTCCAAACCTAAAGAAAGTAGGCTCTCTTCCCTGACGTCTTCCTTTGATCTGATATTAAGAGACATTCAATTGCCTGTAAATTCCTTCATTAGCCACTATATATCAGATTTTCAGAGGTACTGCATACCAGATCTCTGGCTTCAGAGGCAGGGGAGTATGCTGGAAGATTGTATCTATGTACAGTCCAACACCTTCATCAATGATATGTTACACTGAAAGGCACCAAATACATCAGTATGAAGTGTCCTGCGCACATGAAAATTGTCAGGCCCATTTTACAAAAGTGGACGTGCCAAAGTGCAGCCATGCCCAGCTGCCTGAGCAAGTAAATTTCTCTGCTCTAAACAGCTGGACTCAAAGAGCAGGGCTGATGCCAAAAGTCAAGGGGCAAAGCTGTGCAGAGAGTGTAGAAATACCAGGGCACACTGGAGTTCAAAGCAGGGGGAGGGATTAGTTCCATGCTGTGCATGGAGTAACAGCAGTTGCAGTGTGACATTATAAGGAGATAAAGACAAGGATACAACTATTTCCTAGGCACAGCACAAAAGTTTCTGGAGTGAAAATTCTTTGAAAGCCCATGGAAGTTCCTATGAAGTTCCTTTCACACGGAAATGTTTTACGTATTTTGGTGAATAAACTGCTCACGTCAACTATTAGCCTGACTCTGGTAGAAATTTTGCTGAAATTCAACTTTCTGTAACACTCAAACACATATGAACCCTCTTCATTTCAATAAACTGGTCAAATTTCTGCCTCCTTGAACCTCTCTTTGCAGTAGAAATTGCATAGAAACATCAAAGACATCAAGACTATCCTGGGTATATAATAGCAGATTTCTAGGAAAGCACAGGCTGAAGGCTCTTGATGAAAATGCTATTCTATCAGGCCCAAGTTCTGTGGAGACTAATTCACTTGGCTAACACGTAAGTCGACCCATACGCAGTTCCAGGCTGCTACAAGCAGACTGCTTCTAGTACTTCCATTGCTTTGTTTAAAGTCTATCTATGCTCTCCTGCATGCCATGGTGTGGATGCCGAACAGAAGCCCACCTACAGTGATTCTTCTCTGCTTGCTGCTCACTTTTTAAAATTTATTTTCCCTTTTTGAAGATATCATCCCTGCAGCATCCTTTAAATCACATTTCTTCTTAACATCAAGCTGATAAATGTGAACAAACAGGAAACATGTCTTTTACTTTCTCATTAGGCAAACAACATCCTTTAAATTACAGTAACTGTTCCCAAATGGTTAGCACCAAGTCCTGCCCTGTTATCTGAATTCCTCCTCAAATGGAGTGTACCTAAAAGTACCTTCTTGGTCGATGTAAAGGCTCTGAGTGGCCAGAGCTGCTCCCGCTCAGACTAGCTGGTAATCTGGCCCAGAATTCTATCCCAGCAACGCTTACAACTCAGTTTAAAATAGGTTAATACTTATGAGTAAATGGTGCCTCAGAGTTATGAGAGGTATCACACTACCAATGTGCATTCGCAGCATGGATTCCAGGATACTCCAATCCAGTTGCTTACCGCTGCTGATCCCATTTAGCATGCTAATTCCAACTCCTACTAAAACGGCAGGAAGACAAGACCCTAACTTGTTACAATTCATTTCTATATCTCTGAGGCCATTTCAGCTCACTGAAATGTTCATTCAGAGAAGTTTTCATTACTCTTTGGTTAATGTGGCAGTTAATGTCCTTGAGCTCTATGTTCCTGTGTCCACTTAAAAATGTGGAAAAAACTGGGTTGCCCTTATTTAGGATACAATCTCCGAGTCGATCATTTGAAAAATCTTCATTTGCAATTGCTCGGGTGGATAGTGAAACCATTTCCTGAATAACACTGCTTGCCTTTCAGATTCCTCTTGATGTTAGAAAGGCTATGTTAATTCTGGATCAGTGTTCTTTAATAAAACAGCACAGCAGTAAACACCAAAAATGAGAGTTTCATGCTTAAGGTACTACATATTAGAAAAATGTAATGTTCTATCAATGTTTCTTGCTGGTTTATAGTTACCTGATAAATGTTGGACTTTCAATCCCTTCTATGTCCTGAGCATTCATTACTTTTACACATTTTACAGTTCTCTAGTATTTTTGCAATACATTTTCCTGAATCAGCTGATGACATTTAATGGAATGTTTAAGACACAATATAAAACCATAAATGCTTTTGCTTATTCTGGGGAAAAAAACTGTGCACGTAGATTGGTTTTCAAATTAAAAACTATGTTGGTGTACCCAGCATTTTTGCTTCTGCTATGCATATTAAAATATAACTAAATGCCTCTTATGCAATACTGCAGCATAAGTACAAATAAGAAGCGTTTGTACTTTACAAGCAAGCTATATGATTAAGGAGCTATTAATGAAGTGAAACAAAACCTCAGTGCTAGAATGTAATAGTCCATGAAATTCTTATGGGGAAAAGGGGAATCTGCAGTGAATAAATATTAACCTAAATGCTATAGAAAACATAAAGCAAACAAAAAAAAATGCATTTTTAAAGCCAAAATTTTGGTAAAAACTGCTGACTACTTAAGGAAAGTCTATTTGCATACCGCAGGGCTCCATCTGCTGTGGAAAATATAGGCTGCAAGAATGATTTAATATTTAATAGAAGTAGTGGCCGTTGTTAATTATAATTTGCACATTTACAAATCAGCACTGATAGCAATACAAATTATGAAATATAAGGGTGTTATGCTGGATACTGGGGAAAATAAGATGACAGACAAAGTTAATGGAGTATCCCTAACAACAGTTCTGTCAGAACACATCAGAGAACTAATCCAGTTACAAACAGTCTGCAATGGAAAATCTATTTAAAATATTAAAATGCTGTTTGGTAAAAGCTTTTTCATAGTGCATTTTACTTAAACAGTTGCTTATTGCTCATGGGTCATTAGCTGTACACCCAGATGCATTCTGCAAACCGCCGTTTGAAAGAACAGTAGAAATTAAATAAGAAATATATTTCTGCAGCATTTTTCCTAGAATCTAGAATCAGCTTATTGCAGATTACAGACAGAAAAATTATATCAGCTACTTCCAAGAAAGGTGCTGTTGCTGTTACAATAACTATATATTTCCTTTCCTACAAAAAAGTAACATGCTATGGTAAACTTGACTCTTTTGAAAAATGTTCCAGCCCTGGAAGGCACTCCCAAGTGGATTAAGAGACCAATGTGCAGAGAGAGTCATTCCAATACCATAGGCCTGGTTTTAGTTTAAGACTTAACATTACTTTGATTTCAACACTGAAGCTATAAATTGACTCTTATTTAGTAAAAGCACAGAAATTACCATTGATTGTTTTCATTAATCTTCTGTTTCACCTCACTTTTCTCATCATCATGTAATATGGATTATAGATAGAAACCATTAATGCACAAAGGCTTTAATAGCAACTTTGCTCACTGAGTTATTCATGCTGCTACTGATTTCTGAGTTTTAACATTAGGTAGGTGGTCTGTAAGATAAACCATGAGAGTAACTCCATTTAATTCAACAGATAGCTTAGCATTTACGTCACCTACTAGATACAAGGCAAAGCAGATACAAGGCAAAAGCCTGTAATATTCCCAGTATACAGTTCATTGTAATACATATAAGCCATTTGTGCTCCTGTAGTACAGACAAATCATATTCAGTCTGTGGAAAGAGACACAATAGCTGTCTCCTTAAAGTCCAACAGCTTAAGAATTACACATTAGTCTGAAACTCTGTCCGTGGGTCAACCTAGCCTGATCTAGCAGTGATTTGCAAGCTTACATGTTCCGCTGGAAAAAGTCAGGAGTACCATATTTTGGCTGCAGCTTCTTTTGTCCATGTGTATTTGATTTTCTTTTTATTTTGTGTCCACAAAAGGAAGGATGCAGAACTGGGCAAGATGTCTCTTGCTAGATACATTGATGGAAATTGTCTGGAGAACCAAAACTACTGTTACAGGGGCACAATACTCCAGTTATGACACAACCATGAGCCTACAACAATCATTCTGTTCCTTCTGCTGTTAGTGAATATGGTTTGTTCTCTAATCAGAAGAGCTGCATTTAGTCTTCACCTTGTTACTAACCCCACTAGCTGGATATGTAAACATAGGAAGTTAACATTTGTTTTACTGGAGTGCGATTTAAGACGCACTTAGATGTATTAACTTTAGTCACACAGTGCCAGTACTCCTCCAAAAAATGTTATTCTTGAGCATCAAATGAAAAACAGTATTTCAATGTTAAAAACAGCACCCTCTGGTGCAGAATCAGTACCTGCCCATTTTCACCTCATCACTTCCTCCCCTTAGTCGTGGGTTTCCATAAAGAAATCATTCTCACACATCCGTGCCTGCAAAAAGAGGAAAAATAGATTTTGCTATTTTTGACTCTGAGTCTCTATTTATTGTGGTGCAATCAGAAAGGTGATTATAATACTATCAAAATTAATGCCCAACAATTGCATAATGTACTCACGTTGGGTTTTTTTTTTTTTACCAACCTATTTCCTTGTGCTTTTTGGGGTCTATAAGGATCACCAGCTCTTTTACAAGATGTGTGATGATGGGGGAGACAAATGATCCAGAATTTTAGGCAGCCTGTTCTAGGGCAAGCTGCCAAGACCTCATTTGACCACTGATGTCCTAGTCTATAGTAGTTGAGGGCAATCTCTGCTTTTTGTTAAGCAATAATTTTACTTCACAAAGAAAAGATGTTGCAAGTCACAACACTGATTGCTGCAAGTTTCTCTCTTTTGCAAAACACAAAAATCTCTGATTAGCAGAAGAACTAAGAAATGAAAAATAAAAATAAAATGGTTCAAGCAGAGAATGCAATTCTGTTTTATGAAAACCAGACCAAAATAACATCACTTTCAGATATTTTTACATTCCTTTTGTGTTATGCCAGCAGTGCAAAGGGGACATAAAGACTATCTTAATACATGGCTGACAACGTCCTTGTCATCAGAGGCTCCTCAGACCACTACAAAACCTAGATCGCCTGATCTCAGTGTATGAGTACTATGCAGAACAGGCCAAAGAAGAAACACAGCAAGAACATGAAATATCTCTTCGGCATGGTTAGTGGAGCAGTTCTTCGGCAGCTGTTCCTCAATTTGGCACTGTTATCTCTATTTATACTAGAGACTGTTTTTTCCTTCAGCAATCTCTAGGGTCAAGGCATCAGAAAAGTGCAGAAAAATCACTGCTGTACCTATTGTTTTTCCATTGTGTCAAGTGTTTATCTAGTAAGCATATGCAATTCCATCCTAAATCATACAGAAAGACCATTAATGGTTTGCTAAACCATCATTACTTCATAGATGCTGAGGAACAGAGCAGTGTACAATATTGGGGGGGGAGGGAGGGAGAAATAAGGAAATTAAACTTCCTACAGGTAGGAAGTACTAGCACAGTCCCTCTGTGTTCATCCTGGCCTGCTGAGCCTGTGTCATTTTAACATCAACATGCTCATTTGTTATGCCATTGGTCAGATCAAACAGCCACACAAGTTGCAATTTCCAGAGACTAAATAACATGTAACTCCCATTTACTCCTCAGAAATCTCTTTTGTAGTAAACATTTTCATTCTGGGTCAAATATACGCTTCACAAAACACATCTAACAAATGTATGGGTGTTCCTCTGAAGTCAGCAAGGCATTTTCACACAATCGTCCATAATGAGTATAAAGAACCTGCTCCATTTACCAGGCATTGTAATTTCTTGCTCAGAAAACATGAAAATAGAAACACATGTAGTAGATTTCCTTCCCCACTTGGTCTCTTGATAGCAGCACAAAAGGAATAAATGATTGCATGGATGGTGAAGATGTTTCCTTTTGCGTAATTATACTGTACTTGGCCAGGATAATGAAAGGTTCTGTGATACAGACACCACTATTCCCTACTCCCGTAGGTCAGACTTTCCTGACAGGTACCTAAAACCCTAGTTCCAGCAAGTATTTTGTTGTAAAGAGTAAGCAAAGTAGCCAGAATGTTGATCTGAAGATCAACAGTGTTCTGCGGGATGACAGGCACTCAGCTCTACGGAAATTCATAGCAATGTGGCATCCCACACAAACAGTAATTTATATAGTCCTTGAGACTAATTATATTGGAGATCCCTCCAAATCCTGGAATGTCTCATGGCTGGAAAAGTGCAAGGAGTGGCCAGTGATAAGAAGCTAATGCAGAAGTTGGGCTTGAACAGTGGCAAAAACTGGACTTGAATGTTAGATTTGAACGCTTCCTGCAGGCCACAGAGCAGTTAGTTAGGCTCATGAGGTTTAGCCAGTAGCCACTTCAGATTAGATCTGAATGGTGTTCTAAAGGTAAAAGACTTCATGACCATCTCTCAGTACCAAGCAATCTGGACCTGTGATAACTGTATTTCAACAGTCTCTTGGGTAGCAAATATTTTCTCTGGACTTCTTGCTTTGAAGTTTGCCAATATAATGTTGCAAAAGAAACCAACATGAAATTTCAAGCTATGATACAATATACTTTAAGATACTAAGGAAAAATAAAGTTGCATTAATTATGTTCATAGGTTGTGTTAAACTTGCAATATGTGCAGGAAAGACTGACCTGGACTTTTTATTTCACTGCAGTTTATCAAGGAGTGAGACATAAGGCACAGAAGAGTCTTACATTCAGGAAGTACAAAGTTAAACCCAGACCTTTTAGGGTGTCCTATATTATGCAAGATTACAAACTCAGACCAAATGACATGTCATCCACTGCACCCTACATCCCAAATGTCCTTGCTCTAAGAATATTTTAAAATATTCTCATTTATTTAAACAAAGTTCTGAATAACAGGGAAATGCTCAAAAAAAGCAGTAAGCCATCATGTAAGAGCTCAGTGATGCCACATAACTCATCAAATAATCAGCTTTGATTGTCTTTCAGGAAAGTGAGATGAAAGCCATTAACGTTTTATACAGTAACAGTAACAGTAGTAGATAGCAACAGTACTGAATAACTGTTAATTGAAAGCAAATCTGTAACTGCGATGAACTCTGAACACCTACCAACCTCTGGGTGTGAGTCAGCTGAAAGAAATTGAATTGTTAAAGCCTACCACCCAAAATGTAATCCAAAATCCTAATTCCTCCAATTACTGACTAAAATGAGCCCAACCTCATTTTCAGTAGTTAAGTAAGTATGTAGGTTCCTCTTTTGCTCACCCACTTATTTTTGGATTTGCTTACATTCGGTTAAAATCAACAGAATTGGGTATGTGCATAAAAGCACATTCTTAAGTGCCTTGGTTAGAAGACTGCTGTTGGCTCAAATGAAGTCACAGCAGACCTGGCCATCCTGATCCATGTTCCCAGAGGTACTGCTACCCCAATTAGTAATCATTACGTCTGTCATTTGGCATGTCATCAGCAGTTAAACTAGGATGATGGTACGTAATCACCCCAGTGAGGTTACCATCCTAGCATCCAGGCCAGAGCCCTGAGACAAACTCAAGTAGTGACCACAGCTACTATCGGCTGTACCAGCTAGTCTAGGAACCTGAGAGAAATACAGAACCTTTACAGAAATAGCCTATAGCTACAAGCTCAAAGAAACACCTCTAAATTGATGCCCTGTTTGATAAAGGCCAAGAACTGACATTGCAACACTGATCTCATCTAGAACATTGACTAATAATGATGTCTTTTCTAGAATTGCCTTTTTGTTTCTGTGGTTTACTTTTTTAACACAAGAACTGAACTTGTTCCAAAGCATAAATGGAAGTGAAGTGTTCTAGTTTACCCAGAGAAAAAATCCCCAACTCATTTTGGTCATTTAACTAAGCACTTCAACAATTCTTTTCCTGGTGTTATGCTTTTAGCTGGCACCGTATCTATTTACAGAATCAGAAAGGACTAGTTTGATTCAAAATTATATTCTTTTGTCTTTTGAGAAGTTCTCTTCTAACTTGCAAATATTATATAAATAAAGTTACCTGACAGATAATGTCTTAGCTAGGCACAGATGCATGTGGGTGAAGAAAATACAGCAAAAAAGGAAGTTAACCAACTAGAAAAAAATTCAGAATATACAACATCATAAAAATAAAAGTATGGCTGCCGAAAGTGTGCCTTTTTGTTATTGTCAGCGAGTTTATTCTATATGCTTATTGATACCTCCTCCTCTCATACTTACACTACTGCCATATAACTGTCCTGATTTCGGCTGGGACAGAGTTAATTTTCTTCCCAGTAGCTGGTACAGTGCTGTGTTTTGGATTTAGTAGGAGAATAATGTTGATAACACACCGATGGTTTAGTTGTTGCTAAGCGGTGCTTACACTAGTCAAGGACTTCTCAGCTCCCCATGCTCTACCGACTGAGAAGGCTGGAGGTGCACAAGAAGCTGGGAGGGGGCACAGCCAGGACAGCTGACCCCAACTGGCCAGAGGGACATTCCATACCATGTGACGTCATGCTCAGTATAGAAACTGGGGGAAAGCTGGCTGGGGGGGGCCGCTGCTCGGGGACTGGCTGGGCATCGGTCAGCGGGTGGTGGGCAATTGCACTGTGCATCACTTGCTTTGTATATTCTTTTACTACTATTATTATTATTATTATTTTCTCTTCCTTTGCTGTCCTATTATCTCAACCCACAGGTTTACTTTTTTTTTCCGATTCTCTCCCCCATCCCACTGGGGGAGGGTGGAGGGTGAGCAAGCGGCTGTGTGGTAGTTAGTTGCCAACTGGGGTTAAACCACGACAAACTCCAGCCATGACATTCATCCATGTTGTTTACTTGTGGCATCCTTCACTTCCTAATGGGTCTTCTCTCTTTATTTAGATCCAACATAAAAGCATCCTTTCAAGTTTGTTTTTAAGGAGGAAAACAATTTCCCCCAACTGAATCAATTAAACATCTAATATAGGTGCCTAGACTAGTGCTTTAGGCTTTTTATCTAGTCAGGGAATGTTCAGAGGCACAAAAGAGCTCTGAATAATCTCCTTGAAGTTCCACTAAAATGTCACTATGCCCGTAAGTCAGTCACTTACACCACACACCTACAGTGAGACCCTAAACATATTTTGAAAAGATGGGGTGAGATTTTCAACAGCATTGACCTAACTTTATTGCAATTTAAGTCGTAGGAATTTTACCATTAACTTAAATGCGACCATTTAAGGCAATGCTAAGTGCTTCTGAAAATCCCATCTGTAATCTCCTTTTAAATTGATGGTTAGGAAAACTGGACCAAAAACCAAGTAGCTTTACAATCATTGCTTATTTTAAAATCTATACATCAGCAACGTGTGAACATGATATAGTCTGTGCACATATAAGAATAACCGCATGCATACATATAAATGAACTGAATTTCTGTGTTGACAGATTATTTGCCAAGTTAAAGCCAAATGTGAGTTGAAATTACCACGATATTACACTGAATAAAGAGGATTTATAATGGAAATACTAAAAGAACCTTTGTAATAGCGATCCTACTAGGCACTGCTATAACAACATATATTTCACTCTTTCAGTTAGTGCTGTTTTTCTCCTTTCTCTGAATGTTTGAGAACAGTAAGTGAAATGTTAATTTTTTTAAGTCAGAACCATCTAGCTAAACCATCCAAATCGTTTTTGTATACAGAGATTTTATTTCTAATCTTTCTCTGCAAGCTGCTTTGTTAAATCCTAATGACAACTTTTATGCATAATGCATAAAATAAACTTTACCAATATTTAACACACTTTTATAAACATGTAAAACCCCTTTATAAGTGAGATGACACTGCAGGGCATGCAGTTGCAGTACACTGGGAAACCACACTTCCTAGATGACTGAAGGCATCTGCTTCGTGCCATTAATTTCTCAACATCGAACACATGTAGCTATCTTAGAATACTGGTGCATCATATTATCTATCTCTTTTTTATTAATAGATGAGTACATTTTATTGCATGTATAATATGCATGCTGTTCAAATCTACAATCTTTTTTTCTTTTATTCTAGGAATGTTTGTATTTCCTAAAGGAATGGGGAGAGAGGAAGATAGCTTCTTACTTTACCAAAACACTTTATATTAGCAAATAAATATCTATAAAAATATATGCTAACAAGGAATCACTCAAAAATGGATGCTATAAATCTTCCTTACGCAAGAGGCGAAGAAATCAGAATAATAACAATGTATCACTAGCCTATGTCACTGAAATGATTTGTTTTACTCCTTTAATCTTTACCATATCTAAACTGACTATAATAAATGAATAATTACTCTGAATACAGTGGAGTTAATTGAAAATCTTCTTGAAGTATAAAACCAAGAAATCATAACAACAAATACAAGGTTTAGCCAGTGTTTAGGAACTTGTCTTTGTCAATAATTTTTAAGGTTCAGTGTAAATGATACTGTTTACCATCATACATCATCTAACATTACTCCAGAAAGTCATGAATTATTTCAGACTTCCTATGAATATTAATAGTCTTTAGAGTCGTGGTATTTCATCAGCATACACCCAAGTATTAAAGTCTTATGGGGTTTGACTTTTCAAAATGAAACCAATTTAATTCGAGTTTGTTTTATTCTCAAACCCTGATTTCTAAGTCCAGAGAGGGTGTACACTTTCATGTGTGTGAAGCTCAGGCTTTCCTTAAATGTGAAAGGTATGTCACCTAACGCAGGGACAGGTTGATTCTCAAAACGTCCATCTGGACATGCACTTCCTATTGTGTGCCCAAAACAATCGGAATCCTGAGAGGAGCATGCATTAGCATCGGGATAGGCAAAATTTGGTTGTTGCTTCCTGCTTAAAAAAACCAACAAAAACAGTCCTTCCTTGGAGACTGTACACATGTGTATTAATCAAGAGGCCAAAAAAAAAAGAAATATTGCCTGAATGAAAGCCACTGCTAAAAGATAAACTGTTCATTCTATTGGCCAATAGAAATTTCCTGTTTCATCATCTTCTAAAAACTGTAAGCCCAGAATTTGCAATGAAGCTGGGCAGCATGGATTTATCTTTCTTGAAAACAAACACTTAGTAATAAAGGCTTACAAGAGAGTAAGTGCACTTACCCAGTTCTGTCTCCATTGAACCTGACCTGCAGATTTCTTGTTTCACCCCTACAAGTGTTGTCATAAATTTGACTAGGGCTGAGGTTAAAAAGAAACATGATGCGTAAAGTAGCTTCCACACAGAATACACAACAAGAAGGAAAGCTTCCACTCTTCCCAAACACATTCTTGTGCAGCACTGCTGTATTACTTTATTCATAACGCAAACCAGAAGCACCAGACTTGAAATTAGGTTACCACAGTAGAGGGCAATACTGCTCTCAGGCAATCGCATATGTCCTTAGCAAACTGCAGCATATATACAATTACTGCACAGGAAAGTCACTGTGATGGCTGTAAAACAGGCTCTCTATAATCAATAACTCCACTCATGTAAAAGGAAAGATCATACTTTAAGTGTTGCTATTATACCACTGTCGTCTCCTACAGCAAACTCACTATTTACGTAGTATTGCAAACAATATAAATATATATTTACTGTATAGGTTATAACCAGCTTGCACTAAAGGCATAGAAAACATTCCATTATTTAACTCTGAGTTAAAATAACAAGCTACAAGACATGGCAGTGCCAAAAGTTCTTGCTGACAGTCACTGCATGCAGATGCTGTTGTTCCCTCTGTGAAGGTTGTCCCTTCTACCGGTCATATTTTCATCAGCTCTCTCACGGTAGCCTCATGATTTTATAGAATAACGATTCCTGCTTCTGCATATATTTGCACACAAGAAATATCTGTTATTGTATGACAGATGCCTGGCAAATCTGCATAGAGCTTCTTTGGAAAATACAAATTTTAGGAAATCTTGAATAGTCAGAATGTGCATCCTGGAAGAAGAAGCAGTGCAGTGTGTATGAACTCAGCCTTAGCAGACCAAACCTAACTAAATCCTGCATGCTACAAATATTGTCAATCCTATCCCTGTACCTGAACTGGGAAAGGGGGATGGCTGAGGCAGCAAGGCCGCCTTATTCCATTAGCCAGGGAAAGCTTTTTCTCTCATTAAGGCAAAATCCAGCAGCTGGGCGCAGCCCTCTCTGAACTAACTTGCACTCGGATGGCATAGTGAGAGACAGACACGCTCTGCCAAATACTTGCTGATGGTAGAAGCAGGAAGAAATTCAAGACACTTGAGTTCAAATCCAGGTTTCTGAAGGAAGTTCTAGCTTCTCACAGTAAGATTACCTTTTGTTCTTTTGCCTCCAAATACATTCTATTCCTTGTTGCTCTGACATGTGTCTGCTACTCCTGCACTCCCTTTCTTAACATCCATCCTCTTCAGTTCAAATCTCATTTTCTCTACAGTAGCTTTCTTTTTTTCTCCTCCCCTCTATTTCTCATGCTTCCGTTTATGAGTTCAGCAGATTTTTCTACTTTTCTCCATGTTCTGCTGGATTGTCCCAATGGAAAGTTCCCATGCCCAGCATCACAGTCGTACCTGGAGGTGTGGGGACAATTCTGTTAGCATCCCTACAGGCCTGGAGCATGGCATGTTCAGTGCAGATGAATTCTTCACGGAATGTAAATAGCAAAAAAAAAAAAAAAAGCAAGCCCTATTCAGCTTGTAGAAGCAACTATTTTTCTGATACGTGTAATAGGAACATATTTAGGACAAATTTTCACACCAGCCAAATTTCAACACCCATGGCAGAAAAAGAGCTTTTCAAGAAGCAAGATTATTCTTCAGGCAGACAGAGAAATTGTCTCCTCATAACCTTTTACTTGGAAATGCTTAAAGTGTTAGAGCTTAATCATCAAACATACTGTGTTTGGGACAGATGCCTGTCGTGGAAAATGCCAGCTAAGATGTTAAAATTTGGTAGAGTTGTAAACTATTAATTTAGCAATAGCAAGAAAAGACCATTATCAGTGGCTTATTTCTAAACTCTGACGGTTGTGACAAGAAACATGATGCAAGAGTCACACGTAAACGTCGTGCTTTCGGTTGGCAACAAGGGACTCAGTGCTTATAACCAGAAAAGAATGAAGACCTTGCAATCTAAACTGGACACAGAAGGAAGAATATGTCTTGTGTGGCACTGTAGCGGGGACCCTGAATCTTAAAAGGCACAGACTGTGACAGTGTGAGCTAAAGAACCCTGCAGGGCTGGACATATAGTGACTAGCAAGTTTTGGGCAGAGATGAATGTGGAAAACTCATGCTTGGTCAACCATCAGAAACTGCGATTGCCATAGGAAATCTTGTCCTGTGACTATGGTCCCCTGCAGCTTGAACACTAGGCAGGCTGCCTCTTATCTGACGACCACCTTCTGCCCGGCCAACATTTGAAAATGGGAAGATTTTTACTTCAGGGGTTGCTTTCTAATATCAGATTTTTACTGAAAAATTGCATTGAGAGAATGTCTTTAAAGAAGGGAATTGAAGAAAGATACTCATTTGGCATTCAGAGAAAAGGGAAACAATCTTTAAAACTAGACATTAAAAATACAGTAAGATTTCCTTAAAAAAAAAAAAATCAAAAAGATAAGAATAGAAAGTTAAAACCCCTATCTAGAAATGTACACCTCCTCGTCTCTCAGGAGAATAAATACAGCGCTACCATTCTGGTGTAAAAGAGGTGTAAGCAGACATAAAATCTATTCTTCTGAGTTTAGTTTTCTTGACAAGGTGTAGCATGCCATCAAGAGACTATCTTATTCTATTACAAGAATTGGTAAGGCCTATTAGCAGTCTGTGGAACCAATCCCTAATAAAAAAATCTTCATAAAACAAGGAATTCTCTCGATTAAATTGTTATTGCATGAGTGGACATATAGTAATGTTCACCTCATTGTACATGAGAAAATCATATATATAGGACAAGATATGCCTTTTAGAAATCGTGCCTTAAATTAGTAAAGAAGGAAAAGATCCTTTCTTCTGAAATAATTTTACTTTTTCACAAGGAAGCAGAAACATATCTATCACAAAAAAGGATTATAACAAAGCAGCTGGAACACTGGAACCTCTATAATATATTGCACATTTTAATCATGTTTGATACAACACTCTTTATATGGATATCAATTACACTAATGACTCTTACATAATACCCCTGGGTGCCTAAGGGATGTGTATTGTCACCTCCCTTTTGTCATAAAAATAGAGAGT
The DNA here is from genome assembly GCF_000699105.1 of Pygoscelis adeliae. Lineage (NCBI taxonomy): Eukaryota > Metazoa > Chordata > Aves > Sphenisciformes > Spheniscidae > Pygoscelis > Pygoscelis adeliae. Next base: position 5,867,711 of record NW_008824053.1, on the reverse strand, counting down.
TGTTCTATATACACACTAGTTTCCTTCATTTTTATATAATGAATGAGTAACACTGTAAAAAAAGACATTTATCCCATATTAGTTTAGCAAACAGAAGAGATTTCACATATGACAGTGCTAAATATACTCTTAAGCTGCTAATAAAGACAAAGCCTGCGGGTAAAAATTCTAATGATGAGCAATGCCAGAAGTTTTTATTTCTGGATCTAAAGTAAAACTGTTTCACTTAGGTATAGTTTTAGAGGCATCATAGAAGAAACCAGGATTTCCAATAATTTTTATGTCTAATAAAATCACTTGAATTAATTTGAGCATCATTATAGCGCTGAAAAAATGCTTTTAAAGGTACTGTTATTTGTGTAACTTGTCTGTGTGCATTTTATTGAGTAATGAAAACTGAGAGGTTTCATCTGTAAATGATCTACGCTTTCCCAAGCAATTGCCTAGAAAAGACTACAGGCTCAGTGGTAGTCTACAGAGAGCAGGCAGGACACAAGACTGTTTTTCCTTATTCCTATGAAAAGAATCAGAGAATCAGACAAGAGGGGAAACCAGTTTCATCATGGATTTGATTAATTTTAAAACAAGTACTTCAGCATTTTATCCCTCTGAGCTGGTATCACCTTAAACACCTGCAAAAATAAAGTGTCCCCTGCCTAAAAGTTTTCCTAATGCTTACATGGGAACACCAGTGGGCAATGACAAAGGTGCTGTTAAGGTATGGCCACTGTCTACCACATTGAACAAGACGGTCTCATTATTTTCTTGTACTTGTGTCAGCCTGCACCCATCTGGGATGCCTTGGCTCATGCATAGGATTGTAAATTCTTTAGGCCAGGGACCGTCCTTTGTAGCATATATAAAATACATGAAATGGTATCTATGCCTAGGGCTTCTAAGCACTGGTGGAATACAAGTAGGACTAATAAAGACCAAAAGTATACAGTGTGATTAATATTCCCATTTTCTTTGTCCTCAATTACCTGTAATTCTCAAGATAGAGTTATGCAGCAATGTAGACAAAGTGTGGCCTCACTAACACAGTCGTCTGCCCTGGCTAATTTATCACAATGTGTTTTCCTCATCAGATCTTTGGCTTCTTTGGTAACCTAAATAATAGCATGGCAATTAAATTTATCCCAACTTTTTCCTTAAGTTCAGCTGCTTATGAGATTTTCATACATTTTTCTCTATTCCAAAGTTCAAAGCCTTCTAATGTATTTCTCAGTGCTAATTAAATCCTGATGATACTGTGAGTTGGCAGGAATTCCACGGCACTTGTGCAAAGGGGAGCCTGGTAACAGGACAACTCTCCAGAATCCTACATCGCCATGTGGTGCCCTGGAATTTGCTGTCCTCCTGCAGCCCTATCATTCTGAAGAGTTTTTTTAATCATCCATAAAAACTAAAGGAACCCACAGGAACCTGAATATGGCAAAGCAATTTGTATTCACGCATGTTTTCCAATCTTAGTTTTGACCTTCTGAGATAATGTATAAAAATATATTTTGGATAGCTTCAGATGATTTTTTCATTTGTAATTATTTAACATTGATTTTGATTCAGCTGTGAAAGCTGATGTGCCTTCCCCATTTTGAACAAAAAAGTAAAACTTCCAGGATATTTAAATATTAAAAAGTGGTGATTGCATATGCATAGCAAGTAACTACCTCTCCAAGATACTTCAGAAAAATTGTATTTAGTAGAGTACTTGTGATAAATTATGTATTTATTGTAACAGGGTCAGAAGCTGTTACAATTTACTGTACTTGGTCAAAAATTCACTTTTATAAAAAGTACTTCAGTGTCTCAATGTACATTTAAATGAGAACTTGGACGCGCCAACCACATTGATTTTCATGGGAGGCAAGTTAAACATCTGAGGTCAAATTTTGCTGTGACTTACAGTGGTATAAAAAACCAAAGCGTAGTAACTCTACCAATTTTCGTGTATTTAGCCTTTCCTTACAGATAAAAAATATTTTAAAAAGAATTTGGAAGCTGGCGTATATTTTTCAAGAACAGGCTATGCACTGTGTACATTGTGCTGCTGTTGTGCTAATGAGTAATGCAGGAGAACAGCTTCTAACAGAGCAAATGGATGAAAGGCAAGTGGCAATAAGTAAAATACTGGGTTTGAATCTTAATACAGAGCTGAATTTTTAAAATTCCGTTATTCATGTGCCCGTACATATATTATGTGAATATAAAATCAGTTCTCAAAGTTAATTCTTTAACTATTATATAGTTGCTACTTTTTTAGTTTGTCCTGATGTCACCAGTAATAGCTACCAGAATTCTTTACGTTAAGGTTTCCTGGAGGTGTCCATAATAAACTCTAACAATGTCACTGCTATAGGAAGCCTTAGAAGTTCAATAAAGAGGAAGTTCTTAACCCACAGAACTATCCTTTCTTTGTCACTGTATACTCTGCCTGGGTTTTGCACAGTTACAAACTTCTGGAAAAAGAAAGGGTTTTCCTGCTTCTGTTGAGCAGTCAGCAATTACAGAATGTCAAAATGTTATCTGCAGAGCAACATTGTTTGTAATCTACGGCTGGGTCTATGCCCTGCCAAAGAAACTAGACAACTGCCCATAATGTATTGGAAACGCCAATGACAGCCAGCCTTTCTGTGCGGGTGAGTGGATGGATGGAGAAGAGAGGAAGATGCCTTGGACCACTTTCCGGTACCCATCTGATCTAGCTCACAGTAAATCATGCCAGAAAAGCAGGCTTTTCCTACTGTGTACTCATTTAGTCCTACAGTTCACCACATTTCAGGAACGAAAGTTCAGGTTTCAAATTCTCGTCAGGGCCCAGGGTAGTTGTGTATGAGGTCCGTGTAACTGTAGATTTGCACTTCTCTTTTTCCTTTAAGAAGATATTGAAAAGTTGCTGCTGTCTATGATTGCTGCCTATGCAATGCATTGAATGAGATAGAAGTCAGTAGAAAAACGTAGCAGGCGATCATGTAATTAAAGCTCTGCCATAGTGAATATGCACACAGAGACAAAATTTAAGTATCACAAGCAACCTACGTTCCGACATTTCCTAATTTACAAACACTTGCCTGCAGCCTCGGTACTGCAGCGTGACCACACTGCTTTCACATTGCAGAGGTTACATAGTCTGTAAGAGTAGTGATTGCAGTGCTGCATAGATGCTCATGAGAGCTTAAATTAACTAGCTCCAATCTCGGTAGCTGTCTTGCTCTAGCACTTTGAAAGTGACTGCCTGCTGCAAAATCTTCATGAGAGGTAGGGTTAATTGGCCCACATTAAGCCTCATGCTGCTATGGCAAGACAGTACCTGGTTTAAAGTTAGCTTCCATCTATTGATCTCATACTGCTGCCATTGCTCTGTTGACTAGTACTTACTGTGCAACTGTAACCCAGAAATACTCATTTTAATATATTTCTTTCTCATGAAAATTAATTTACAAAACATTTTAAACTCACTTAAGTACATAACAAGTCCACATTTCCTCATCATCACATTCTCTCACAGACAACACAGAACAGTTGTGCATCAAAAAACAGCTTTCATGCATCTACAAAATAACATTTAAGTACAGAAAATTATTGCAATTCCTTCCCTAAGGGAATTGACCTGACAGAATTTATCTAGTTTCTACTTCAGAAGTCTTCATCACAGAAAGACTACATCCAATTCTCAACAGTTGAAAAGAACAGTGAAGAAAAATAAATGGTCTCTGCGTTCAGTCCATGAGCTCAAGAAAAAGCTCTTCTTATTCTTCTTTTGTTCTAGATCCTATTTTCTTCAGCTACATATCTTGTATGTTAGCCAATGTTTTCTGGTGGGGTTTTTTGGCTGCTGGAGAGTACCGCTGTATGTGAAGTAAAACTGAATGTCTGAAACCCTGAGTATATAAGCAATAACACACTGGAATAGGCATAAGATACTACAGTGCAGCCTTTTAAATACTGTTCAATCTCTGTGTGTACACATGCATTTGCACTGAAGTATCTTTCCTGAGAAAGGAGCATAGAGGGACTAGTTGGTACAAATCATTGATTTTATAATCTACAGATGGAGATGAAGAAATTTCTCAAAGGGAAGAAAAATACAAAATTCTAAAGCAATTGATTTTCTCAGTAGGCTGCTAGAAACTTCCCTTTCCTTTTACTAATTTGGGGGCCATGTGCTTTCCTGGAGATATAGCTCTACCTCCTCTTTCCTGAGTCAGAGCAAATGAAGTTTGATTTCTGTAAGGACATGCAATTCAGGAAAAATTTAAAGCAAGAACTGAGTTTTCATTAGTTAGGATTTTCTTAGTTACAATTTATTGGGTAACTGTCCTGGTTTTGGCTGGGATAGAGTTAATTTTCTTCCTAGTAGCTGGTACAGTGCTGTGTTTTGGATTCAGGATGAGAATAATGTTGATAACACACCGATGGTTTAGTTGTTGCTGAGCAGTGCTTACACTAGTCAAGGACTTTTCAGCTCCCCATGCTCTACCAACTGAGAAGGCTGGAGGTGCACAAGAAGCTGGGAGGGGGCACAGCCAGGACAGCTGACCCCAACTGGCCAGAGGGACATTCCATACCATGTGATGTCATGCTCAGTATAGAAACTGGGGGAAAGCTGGCCGGGGGGGCCGCTGCTCGGGGACTGGCTGGGTATCGGTCAGCGGGTGGTGAGCAATTGCATTGTGCATCATTTGCTTTTTATATTATTATTATTATATTATATTTCAATTATTAAACTGTTTTTATCTCAATCCATGAGTTTTCTCACTTTTATTCTTTCGATTCTCTCCCCCATGCCACTGGTGGGGGGGAGAGTGAGCAAGCGGCTGTGTGGTGCTCAGTTGCTGACTGAGGTTAAACCACGATAGTAACTGATTTTGGTAAGTTCGATCTCATTCCTAGTGTTCTGTTGGTATGTGAAACTGAGAAGGAATCAGCTTATGTTTCTTTAAAGTGTCTGTATTGAATGAATTTGGCCACATTTTCATGTTTACTCATGTTTCACATATACCCAGGTAGCACTGATAATACCACAGAAGCAACACTGACTTCATAGTATTACTCTCACTTTATACTGAAAACGCAGTAGAACTTGCGTGCTACATGTGTACTTTGGATTCCTTAGTTGTTTGATCACATTGATGAAGGGATATGCAATAAATCTCCCACTAAGACAGTGAGTAGTATTGGCCATAACTCATTACTCCATCAAAGGATTTGGCATTTCAATCGATGGGAAATGATGTGTGATCATTCTAATTTATTATACATCATTTCCCATCAATCGGTGTGCTGAAGCCTTGACATAATAAGTAGTTACAGACACTGTCAATCATTCTTGGTCAGATACCTCTGAATGCCACCATTTGGTGCACCTTCAGCTATTCATCCAAACTGCAAATATTCACCCAAAACATTCAGCAATCAGGCTGTAACTAGAGGTACATAAAAAGACTCACAAAAGTGCTTAGGAAGATCTCAAAAGCTTCAAGAACACATGGAACTGAAGAAAAGCGGCTTATCATGAAAGTGCACTTTTAAAAAAAATGCATAAAAATTATGAAACCCGATCTCCAGTGGAATAGTGAGTCCAGCTAGGAAAAGACTGAAAAAGCGCAAGCTTCAATACTGCACTGGATTTTAGTGGGACCATCTACTATGCTGGCCACCTTACTGTAAGAAGTATCTAAATTCTGCTTACTTGTGTCAGCACAATTCCTTTCTTCTTCAGTGGCGTTGCATGGGTATGTAAAGCCAGGCCACAGTTAATTTTTACCCTACAGATGAGATTTAAACTCTTGAAATCAGCTCTGAGCCTTAAACGTTCCTTCCCTCTCCAAAATTCCCTTTAAAGTTCTCTCTCCATAATTCTCTTTGAGGTCTCCCGTTTACTCCCCAGCAAAACCTGCCAAAATTACTCCCTCTATTAATCATGTTTTCAAAAATAATTATTTATTACTCAACAGTTTACTTAATACAGAAGTATCTTCTATGATCTTGCTCTGTTACTCTAAATATCAGCAATGTCCAAAGGGTTACAGACTCTTTCCAATCCAGAAGCGTGACAACGATCACAATCACTGTCACGTTACTTACTAAAGCAAAACAAAACACGCTTTCAGTGACAATTTTTCTTCTGGACTTATTTTGGGAATCCACTTGGCCACTACACCTACTTCCTAAGGCCACTGCACATCTTTTCTACCAGATCAGTATGACACTTAATAATTAGGGGTTATTCTTTCACAGGAATGCATTAATTAACCCATCTAGTTAAAAACTTCGGTTCTCCTTAAGAAATCACCATTCATTTTTAAACCAAGCCTGAACTTTCTCTTTAGAATTCGCCTGTATTCAGTCCATTGGGTATGGAATACACTGCCCACAAAGACAGAAAAAGCATTTATGGTAGCAAAAAACCAATGAAATGTTACCAAAACCCAGTATAACAAGAACTTTCAAAGTCACAAAATTAAGCAAAAGCTGGGTGACTAACTCCTATTGAAAGCCAGCCAACATCATCTTTAAGATAGCAAGCACTCCTGTGATATATTTCAGATGTCAGACTAGATGATCCAGCAGGTCAGCTCTAGTTCCACTGTGCACATTATCCTCTCTCATTCTTAGCCATTCTTCCACGTTTTTTTGTTTCTCTCCCTACAAGAGAACTTGTACTGTTTCTCTAATACTCCTTATCATTTTTTCCATCTCTCTTTCTTCAAGATATTGTCTTGTTTTCCTGTGTGACAAATGTAAAAGCTATTGTATTGAGTTCCATACAGCAATATCCCATTATTGGTAAGCTGGTTAGAGATAGTTTGTATGAAACTGCTACATAAAAACAATACATTGAATCATCTTTCTCTCTGCCCATCCATCCTTCCTGTACTCTTCATTAGATTTGTCAGCCTAAAATAATGCAATACTGGACAGTTTAATGTGGCCCCTAAATTGACAGGCTTATTTATTCTGTTACTATGAAATATTCTGCTTTCCCTTTCAAGTCCTATTCCCCCAGCTCCTGTATGCTGTTCCAATCCTCTTACCAGCCTCCAGACTGATCTTCCCTGACAATGGCAGCTCCCTGAGAAAAGCAATCTGTACCCTCTACCAGATCTTAAAAATGAAAAACATTAATAAAATAAGGTCAAGCTAAGTTAATACTTTTTTAAAAATATGCACATTTTTGCATATATGATTTTTTTTGTGAATTTGTAATGGTTTGTTGTGAGAACTGTTTCTGAGAGAGGCAACAGACTTAGACTTTGTCAAGTGAGTTTACACTCAAGGAGCAGTCACCAGCCCATCCACTCTGAGACTATGTACTCCCTGATAATTCTGAACTTGCAAACACCAGGATTCAGCTTGGAAATCTCATTTTAAAAGTTCTAGTATCTTCTCTTCCAAATAGGGAACATAAATGTTACTACATCTAATCAACATATACAGAGCGATATCTGAAATTAGAAATTCAAATACATGCAACAATCTGCTTGCCAACAATCTCCAGACCAAAAATTATTCAGATAAAGTATTTGGTGAATAATTTTGAATAGCAAATTCATTTGAGAGAATCAAAAGCAGCTCACAGACAATTCACAAATGAAAAAAAGTTATACATGTTAAATCATTTATTATGAACTATTTTTCATCTCTGTTCGGTTATTTGTTTTTCCATTCCAGGCAAAGACAGCTTCAGAAAGAGAGGGATAAAAAGGCAAAAAAAAACCCAACCCTTTCCTTACTTGGCATCTTCAGGTAATTCTTCAGTAATTATCTGTTTATTGAGAAGGGAAGGAGTTAAATGTTGACCCACTCAAGGAGAAAAAAGTCCACCCTAGTGAAAAGATTGCATACAAAGTTCTAGCCTGATAAGATTGGAAATGAGACTTATAGGCCTCCCAAACACAGGTCTCATAATTAACAGACTTTTAACTATAGCTGCATTGCCAGGTGCAAATTTAATAAAAGATTATAAATTATAGATGAACTGTATTTCCAGCAGCTGTTTGTAATCCCAAGCAAAAATCTTCATTAAGATAGTGTTAACGTTGTAAATGGTTATCTATTAATTTAAAGTATTGTGAAACATCAAACATAATTCATTTAGAACACTGTGGTGAAAACCAAGCTAAGAAACCATGCTGTAAATAAAGTTTTAAAACATGAAGTTTTAAGGCAGACAATCCAAAGTTACAATTAATAATGTCAAACTTTCCACAGTCCTGAACAGATTGCCCTGGGAATCAGCTGAGCTCCTCAGGAGCACAGCTAAGCGCTACCTAAAATCCAGCTGTAAGAGCAGGGTGTTGGTATGCTGGAATTCAAGCCTGCCACATTTTGTTAGATCCAGTGACACACAACAAAAATGTCAGCTCCAGCACCGGCTTTGCTAGAGCTCCTGATCTGGGGAAACATCCAAGCTCAGTAGGGTAGTGTTCTATGCACAACCAGCTCTGCTGATACGTTCCAAAAGATAAATAAAAATACATATTTACTTATATTAGTCCCTTTTATACAATTTTAAGGTAAACAGGATTTGCAGGGAATGAAAAGGATATACCGAATACTCCCAACCTTCCCTCTTTAAAGATGCAGAGATGTAGAGGTGTGAACTCTGATCTGGAGGAGGTTCCCTTCTTGACCCACTGTGTTTGGGAGTTTCTTAGAACAGCAGTGTGTAGCGCTGTCTTTTAGGAAATCCCACAAAAGCCCTTCTCACCTAAAGCCTCCACCCTTTTCATAGAGCTACAGCCTCAGAAATGCAAGGAATGGAACGTCTCCGTTTGGCTCCAAAATTTACCCCATATTGAGTTATGTCAGACAGCCATTCACTGTTACGCTTTGTGGCAAGGGTTTTTACAATGTTTTAGCAAGAAAAACAGCACACAGGAACACCTCCACCACACCCAGACCTGCTCATCAAATTAGAAAAAAAGAGGTAATCTATGTATCGCTTTTATTTAATGTATTCTGTTGCAGGCCTTACAAGAAGACAAAACCCCAAATCAACACCCATTAGAAAAATTCTTTTTCTTGAAAAGAGCTACAGAGAAAGCCTTAAGATTAACTTACACAATTCATGTTTTATTTCACATTTTGTTTTTAATACATTTCTAACAGAAAAAAAGAAAGAGCACCAAACTGCAAGATAAACTCTAGATTTAGAAGATCCACTAGGTACAATTAGATAAATAGTCTCATGGATGCTTAGTAATGATTATTCCTTATTACTTATATATGTAGAAATTCCTAGATAAAGCTGCTGTAAATAAGGTATTTGGCTGCAAAAGGGCCTTGTTCTTCAAACCCCTTTCCCTTCCTTCCTCACTTTTTTACACTTAACAATGTACGGAACAGTTTCTAATGACACTCAAATCATGACCATTAGCATTTCTAAAGATGTAAGCTGCTCTAACCAGCTGCACTATCTCAGTTTCCAACAAAAGCAGAGCTCCCTACTTCTAAAGTAAGTAACCTCCCTTTTAGTTAAGTTTCTTTCCCTCCCTTCCTCCTACTCAAAGGCCTAAACCTCTTTTCTTTCCCCCTTGAGCAACAGGAAGTGAAATTCCATTTGATCATTTGCATGATGAATACACAGCTAAAAAGAGATACAAAAATTAGCGTGTTGAGTAAAAAGATCAATAAGCCACTATAATAATCATTTAAATTAGACAACTGAACTGCATCCTTAGATCTTAGTCTCTCTTTACATTACTTATTTAATGCACTATATAAGAAATAGTTCATAGTTAACCTAAACATTTTCTTTTTCTTTATATACTGCACACACACCTTAAAAACATTCCTTTTCATGTGTACAGAAAGAAAAATGTACTGTACAGAAAAATACTTTCCTAAGTGTTTTGTGGCCCAAATAAAATTGTCATTTCTTACTTACCTGAAAAATAATCCACTGCCATTTTGGAAGAAAATGCCAATAGAGTCAATGTGGTGTGCAAGTCAATTTTTCCATCTTGAGTTAAAGCACTGCCATGTACAGTGTCTGCAGGGAACACAATTTTAATGGGAATTACACCAGTAAAAATCCAGTACAACTCCAATGATTTGATCACATTATTTCCCCCTATATTTCATCTGTGTAAAGAACAGAACAATTTGGCCCAATCCAGACAAATATATAGGGGAATATAGGGAAAAATCAGTAATAAAATACAGGGAAGCATTGAGATGCTCAGATTATACCATATGATGCAAATAAAATCATTTTAATTCAAGCAGAATGGTATGCTTAGGTGATCTTTCAATAGGACATACTGTTTATGAGCTATGCACCCAAATCAGCTAAATGAGCAACCAGTAAAGTGTTCCTGAAGTTTGCTTCCTACTGAATTCTGGAAAACAAATCATACCTCCAGAAAAAATAGTTTAAAAAATAGAATTAAAAATATTAATAATTTTTGACAGGCCTTGCACGGCCTGCACCGTTAGACATTGAAAATGTGCTTAATGTTAATAACAAGTCTCATATGTAAAAGTAAAGAGGAAGTGTAAATCATGGCTGCACTAATGTCTTTTTTTGTGTACGAGCAACAATAAATGATGTACCAAATTGATGTTCTTTACCTAATAACTGTCTCCATGTTATGTAATTTTCAATTTTAAAATAGCAGGGCTTTAAGCCTTAGTATCAACCCTTGGGTAGTACAATATCCAACAAATGCAAACTGTGTGCTCCTCTTTCAAACATGGCTTGTTTTCTTGACATGCTGAACTTTCTAATGCATTAGTTATTCTGCTTTTTTCCCCGAAATAACAAAGCTGCAGTCTGTAAGTTAGTGCACATGTGTACCACATGAAGAAGCTGGCATAAGCAAGCAGCAGTCATTCTGACATGACGGATAAGAATGGCACAGAAGGAGCAATTTTGGTGTTTCAAGTTAATAACAGGAAAGATTTGCCCTCTATGATACATTATGTTAAAAACCCACTTCATAGCCACATTCAAATAAGGTTCTTATTTAGATCAGAGAGATTAACAACTCTGAAAAAGTCATTCCAAACTATGAGACACCCATTTGCAAAATACAAGTATAAATTTGTAACACATTCATAAGATTGGTTAAGGCATCAGAGTATATTGCTTTGCCTTCCATACGATTTTTTACTTATAAATAAGACGCATGTATTTTAGGTCTAACAGAATCAGTTAAGGGGACAGCCAAGCTTAGAAACAAAACTACCATATTCAAATATTCAGTCCATTCCACTTATAACTCAACTCTTTCAAAAGCAAGGAAATTGAGTTAAGACATATGCTACCCTTAGCTGCATGTTCCTACGCTTTTCCCCTAGATGCAACAGTTAAAAGAAAGCATTAGTCTCTACACTGATTTCTGCTTTGCTTCTGCAGTGCCTTTTTCTTCACTTTTATACAGCCTTTATGTTATTTCACCTTAGGAGAAGAGAAACTGCATTTTGTAAATAACTTTGAAAAGTGCTGCCTGTTCTGGAGAAGACATAGAAATTTGCTTTATTCTTTCACCAGTAGAAAGATGGATTCAACCACAAGGCACATAGCTGGTTTCCAAACCCTAGAAGATTTCTGAGGTGTTCAAAGCAGAGGTTTTTGTTCAGTCAGTTACAGAAATAAGGGCCAGCCATGAAAATTAGATCTCCAGTTAGATTTGGAAACACTCACTTCCCACTAAAGTTCAGGCGTTCTGATCTGCGTTTAGATCCCTATCTGCTACAAAGGCTACATTAATTTAATGTGTTATAACAAGAAAAATTCATTCTTGCCACAGACATTAAAAAAATAAAATTCAAAGACAAACCATTCTTCAAAGGAAACAAGGGCCCCATCTGCTGATGTTTAAATGTACTACATTAACACACGCACTACAGTGCTACCACAGATAAGAAAGGTATTGAAATGAACTGCAAAAACAAATCACCACATTAACTGTGCCGCATTCTTCTGGTGTCTTTTTTATAGGTAAAAAAAGTTTTTAGGTCCTTGGGTCAATCAGTTTCCACTGATGATGAGAGCTTTGCCTGTGAAAAAAACTAGGAGACTAGGAAGGAAATTCAGGCAGGAACCTGAAGGGAACATAGCCAGTCTTATATATAAAAAACCAAAATTATGTCTACACACATACAATGAACAATTATAGAAAATAATAAATTATTAGTATTTAGATGTCACCCAAAATGCTAAAATTATGAGTGATCAAAATGTCCAAAAACACATCAGGGACATTAAAGCAGAACTTTAAGAGCAATGATGAAAGCAGGCATCTGGGAAATGTACAAGTCAAACTTTTCTAAAGTTTAAAACATCTTGTTACAGAGTCTAATGGTTGTTTATTGAGAGTTCTTAAAACTAAACACTGTTTTGTTTACAGAAATCCATACGTAGCAGACTTTACATTATCTCATGGCAAAAAATGGCAGGGAGCTTAATGAAGACAAAACAAATGTCCTTATTATGGACAAGAATATTTAAAACATTGTATCAAAAAAGAGCCGGCACCTGAATTTATAATCTCATACGACTATATTCTGCAATTAAAAAGTATATCATTTGGAAGCAGTAAAACATTTTTGTTTATATGGCTACAACATTGAAAAGGTTTGTTCCGATATACCTGGATGAAGCATGCGCCTGGCCTCTCTCCCCACGCCTAGCAGCATGGCAAATGAACCTCTGATTAAAGCTGAAGAAAGCACTGAAGAAACTTGCTTCTCTTCTCTCCTGGACTGGCCAGAACTGCAGCCAAAGCAAGCTAGGTGTTTATTTATACGAGCCATCCTACACCCCAGAATTGTAACTCTACTGTGGAAAGTTCTGGAGTTTGCTTTATCCTACCTAAATGGGTTTCTGTGCTATAGATCTTGTTTTCATGTATGATGCTGAAGGTCACCACTGGGCCAGACAGTCTGTGCTACAGGACAAAATCCCACGAATCATTGACTTCCCCAGGAAATAAGAAATGCATAATATATTTCCAGTACATATTCTAACATAATGATAAGAGCTATGTAAATGTACTAGACGCGCACCTTACAAAATTCTTGATCTTCACTACCAAAACCCTATGAAACTTGAAATGATTTCCAGCTGGGCAGTCGTCAGAAGGCAACATGCAAAACATCTCACTGCATGGATAAAAACAATAATTAGAAACTCATTGCTAGTGAATTCTTCAGTAAGCATGAATATAATCCACACAATAAACAATGCTGGCCTGGCTTTTGACTGAATAAATTAAAATTCAAAGTAGTCTGAATATAGGTCCAAGATGTACTACCAAAGTTCAAGGCACAAAACAAAACTATAAATAAAACTACTTCTTCGGACCATAATTAGATCTAGTGTGGTTTTCTGGCATTTTCTTATAACTGTATCTTTAGTGGAGTTCCTTCTATCAGCTTTTGTATTATAAACCTATGTAGAGATGTCCACAGTCTAATTATTGAAACACACTTCAGGTTGAAATATGTCAAATGAGGGATTTGTCCAGTGGAGTAGCTAGATAACCTTGCCCATCTCAGAACAACAGAGCGTAAGACTAAGGTCCAGTTCTCTGGATACGGCATTTCCTCAAAATGAATTTTATCATTTACTTTAAGCACTAGCATTCAGGTGGTTTTTTTCTAAAGCATGCCTTTTTGGGGAGGTTGTTATTCGGTTGATCATTATCACTCATAAAAGAGGAAAACAATTAAAAGCTGTCAGAAATCAGCTTGTTCAAAAAAGTGCCAAGGAAAAATATGAGCATTCTCATTCTTGACCACAGATAACACAAAGTAACTTTACTATCCCCCTTCATTAGATCAGACATCCATCTCCAATGCGATAATATATGTCGGGAAAAGTAATTATATCCACATCAGTTATGAGCATGTTAGAAACAAAGCCGCGGCAACTGAATGTTGTCATAGGTGAATCTGCTGCTTTGGGTGAAGCTACATGTTACATGGTGAGCTGATCCCACTAGTTACTGCTGTTGACAAAGCAAAAGCTCAACTCCGCCATCTGCTCACAACTGTGTGCTCCTCACTATGCACTCCTGTCTCCTGCCTCTGGCTCTCCCTGGACCTGAGCTCTTCCAGCTAGGCAAAACAGTGGAAAACTGACCCAGCAAGCAAAGTGGATAGGGTAGGATCGGCCTACGAAATCAAGTCCAGCAAAGAGTTTGACAAGCGTCAGAGCCCGTGCAAGGAGGGGGCAGGACTTCATAACTAGGAGGAAGCCTGGGGAGGCGAAGGCAACTTCCCCTTTTGGCAGTGCTAGCACAGCTGTGATTATAATTTGATCCTGAACTTCTCAGCTGTGCTTCTGCATTTCTGCAGCATTCAGAAACCAATGTATTTTGAATAGTGCCCTGACCCTAACACTCTCTTGTCACTCCACAGGCATGCCACTGTTTCGCTTTTGGGTTTGTACATCTGCCTGGGAATTTGGCAGTATCTCATTGCACAGCAGATGAAGCATACAACTGACTAGGAATGATAACATTTAGTAAGTACTTACTTCAACTGCAATCTTACAATCTAAATAACTTTCTAAAAAAAGCAAGAATTTGTGATCTTCCCTCCATAAATGCTGCAGTCAAACACTACTAAGTCCAAAACCAGGTATATGCTCAAGTTAACATGATTTCAGTCTCATTGACTTCTATGGCGTGGAACATCTAGCAAAGACCCATTTGAAATGAACAGCGTTAGGACCTACTTACGTCCCAAGCACCACAGATGAACCAACAACTCAAGTGGCTGGCTATTTCAATGCTTTTCTTGAGCAAACAGCAATATATATCACATTACACATACCCAGCTGCCTTGTAAATCGCAGCTACTTCCATTGAGATCATGCATTTCCAAAGGCAAGTAGTCACAGCCCCGATAAGCAAATCCCCTCTTTTTATTGCCTCGGGAGACATCTTTTTAAATTAATGCAATGACTTGCTTATAATTCCTTAATGTTTTAAACTGACATCAATTTCATTGTGGTTTTCCCTTTTCACTCATATACACACCTATTGTTTTATAGGACATTTCTTACAACTGCCCCCTTTCTAGTTTATTTTGCTTTTTGAACAGTCAGTTAACATTCTCTGAGGAAGATGTAATATTGAATAAAAAGAAATACATACTTTGGATAAACAGAACATATGAGAGCTGTAGCTCAGCAGAACTGGGAAGACATAATTTTGAAAATTTGGTGAAATACTTCACGAACATTTTTTAACAATTCCTGATTTATATTTTGATCAGTTCAATAATTTTTTTTCCTCTTTTCTGCCTTTCTCAACCCATCATACCACACTTTATAAGGGAAAACACAGCATTCCAGAAATCTGATCGGCAGACATAAAGGCTGGCACGCACAGAGGGTGCCTTTTTGATTTAATAATGATGACTTATACCGTTGTTTTGAAAGACCCTTGAAACAGAATGGAACTCTCCTTTCAAACCTAGTATTTCTATGCCACTGCTTATGTTTGGAAGAAGCAGCTCTATTTTGGCTGCTTTTGGTCTCTTTTGGAGGCATCTATTGATGCTTACTAACATGTTAATGAACAGCATTGCAGTGGTGAAAGTACTGGATATGAGGCTTTTTTGGAGCTTATTAATACTTCTCTTTTATCAGCCAGAGGAGATGCTGTAATGTGACACCTGAAAGCGTGCTGCCTCTGAAGTGCTCCCAGTCACTGCTGGACCACAGAGCAACACAAGGGGCTGAAATGAACATCATCACAAATAAGACTTACACAGACTTTGCAAACACATAAAAAGGAAAAAGCTGAGACTGAAGTTACAGGATAAAAGGAGTGTTCCCATTACTTTTGTCTTTAGTGAGGATCTTACCCAGAGTCCTCATGTTTTAAGTATAGTGAGCTATTTGCCATATGCCTAGACTTCATTAAAAAGTGAAGTTACCCTTTGTTTATCGATAGTTCTACAACTCCATGTCCTGGGACATGCGTTGTTTTCTTCCAGATGCAGGGAACATTGCGCACAGTGAATTGTGGAGCTGCTAAAGTCTAAACAAAAAACAACAGCAACAACTAACCATTAAATAAGAAAAGATTTAGACAGCAAGCCCACAAATAAGGAAAGGTTAACTTCCCTTTGATAGGGATATTGAGTTTGAGACTCCAGGTGTGTATGGGGATGTGTGATTTTAAAGTCTCCCTTATCTTCTAAGAACTTCAGGTACACCAAGGAGACACTTGAAAAAGTATTTTGTCCCTGTATCAGCAATTTGGTCCAAATGTTTCCCTTCCCAGGAAACCGTAACGATTGTGTAGGTGACGGCTGGGTGGGAGCTTTCTACCACTCACAAGATATCTCATCTCTTACAATGAAATGACCCTTAAAATTGTTATTGCATTAGACTATAATTGTAGTTTATTTAGCTGTGAAATTGCATGGACATTTTTGTGCCTCTACATTTCTAAGTACTCTCCCTACCGGTTAAGTCAAACAGCATTTTGTTTTCAGTGTTCAGTGCTGACTATCCATGGAGACAGAGGCATGCATGCACAGCACACTGTCTCTCTGCTCTTTCCCAGAGAATTTACGTCTGCTTCTTCTTGGGTTTTGTGCTCTTTCAGACCAAGGCTCTCTGCTCTTTCCATACAGAGGAAACCTTGCAATAACAAATAACTATGTCCAATAACCTAACTATAATGGAAGTATGCTCAGAGGAAATTGATAGTGTTGCCAACTCTCATTATTTTCCTATGAATCTTGTGATATTTGCTATTTTTCTTAAAGCCCTGACTGCTGAAATCATATGAATAAATGTGAATCTGAGCTTCCATTTAAAAAGTGTCTAGATTTCTCAAACATGAAGTAAAACCTGAAAATATGAACCAAGTGTACCCAAAAGGGCTAAAACAAC
Source organism: Pygoscelis adeliae (assembly GCF_000699105.1). Taxonomy (NCBI): domain Eukaryota; kingdom Metazoa; phylum Chordata; class Aves; order Sphenisciformes; family Spheniscidae; genus Pygoscelis; species Pygoscelis adeliae. The sequence goes on along the minus strand of NW_008824053.1, from coordinate 5,850,844 downwards.
CAAAGGTAAATTAAAAAAAAAAAAAGGAGGGGTGTTAAATTACATCATAATTTTAATATAATTTCTTAATTTCAACTCAATCCTGAACACTTGGATTTGACAAGTAGTGCAAATTGGCTAAAATCCTCAGATAAATGCTGGGCACTACAAAGTAAGGAACAAGGGCAAGAAGAAGGAGGAATTCTCCCACTTAGGACATGAATCAGCTCCCCAGGAGAGTGTTTCTGGCCCGGAGCTGGAGTAGTAGCACTGAACAGAGCTTCATTGCCCAGTCCATCTTTGCTACCCATGCCTTGCTGTACCTGTCCCCCAAGGGCTGCTATGCTTCAAGGTCTGGAGCTCTGAACTATCCAAAAAGCATTTACTATTTTGTACATCCAGATATTTCTTTTTGTCTACAGATCCTACAAGTACAGATGTGGTTACTTCAGAAGGACCAAAAATTTCTCTGTGCAAGTGAGGAAGGTGAGGTTTTATTTTTAATGGCTATAACAAAACCATACACCGTTTGTGAGCCAGTTTGTAATGGAGACTCCCACAGCAATAGAGAGAACTGCTCACAAGGGCTATCATGAATACAGGATCTGGTATTCAGAGAGGATATTGCTTTTTCCCATGCAGAATTATTTTTAAAAACTAATTAATAATATACTTAACATAAATGAAGTAAAAAAAACCCAGTAACCCACCAAGCTTGCTGTTTAAGCCACAAAAAGGACATGGATGTGAAAGCCCAGATGCTGGAATGACTGATATTTAGGAAAAGAAAGAAGCATTTTCTTATAATTGATTTTTAATTGATTTTATACACTGAGAAGAATGGAATGATGTGTTTAGAGTACAGTGACTCACAGGCCTATGGCCACAGTCTTAGCCTCTCTGCCAGTATACCAGCGTCCTTCCCTTTGCACTGGAGGTGCAGGAAGGCAGCCTGCTCCTCAGCTACACTTCTTGATAATATTAACATGACAGAATTTACCCTATCTCACACAACCTCAGACTTAGTGGGAGACAGGTCATGCTTCCTCCACTCTATTTCAGGGAATCTTATTAGTCTACAATGCATAGTTCTTCGTGTAAATTCAATAACTACAGAGAGGGAGAAAAACTAACAGAAAATATCTTACCAGATGGAGAAAATTGAAACATTACCCTTGTTTCTTTGCCAGCACAGATCCATTCTGACAGGTTGGAAATGATTTATGGTTGGGGGGGCATGGAGGAAGAGAGTATGGGGAGAAGGAAATATACTTACACTAGCAGAGATATTATTAATTGCTGTACAATGTTCAAATCTTTGCATTGTTTTGCATGCAATTAGTTACAAGGCTTACATATGCAGCAATGTTTGCATGCTGATCTCTGCATGAGACAAATAAACCTCGAATATGCAATGCATGTTAGAAATTGCTTTCGAACCACTGTAGAAGACATTGTGGTAAAGAAATGATACAGTATGGCAACTCCAAAGCTGCATTCAAGGAAACAGATTACCTTTGAATATATGAATAGGTAAATACTACAGCATGTCCAAGATTAATACTAATCATTACTATTTTAATATATAAAACGTTATGGATATTGCTACCCAGCAGCGATCAGGCAGATATCTAGTCTTCGTAAATTAAAAACAGATATTTTTCTGTATCTAATTGATTTTTACATTACATTAGGCAGCCAAGGCTGCAACCTTCCATGACATAGTATCTAAATAAACATTTATTAAAATATTTTAATTAGAATAAGAGGGAAAATATTGTTTCCAATTATGTTTTCAGAAGGAAAAAAATCAGACCTATTAAGAATTAATGTAAACATAAGTGTAATGTAACATTTAAATGCAATAATTATGCCATATGATTTATACAATGTGAGTTATTTCTAATTCCTAAACTTTTAAAAAAGGACTACTTATAGTAATGCATTTATTGCCTCTTGCATCTTATGGCTTTGATCTTGAAAAATAGTAAGAAGGGACACTCTAAAATGTGAATACTGATTTTACAAACTGAGGCATATCTGTGTTGAGCAGAAACTCACAGAATTTATCTTCTAGATGCACAAGACTTAATGGTCATTAATAACATTCCTCTGCCAGGGCAGGAGTGCCTCCTGCTTTAAAATGCTGAGGTGCTTTGTCTGGTCTAGCTGTAAATGTCCCAAGTGACTGGGCTTCTGTCTGTTTCCTTGGAATACTAACCAGGCAAAAACTTATTCCCAAGGGATTCGGCAGGGATTGTTAGAGTCTCCAAATGACTTATAATTTTTTGCTATATACACGCATATACCTGTGTGCACAGGTATTTTGGCGCTCTCTATTCTTTTTTATGGAACAGTGAATTTCAGATCCTGACATGATTTAGCACAGGGAGACTGAGTCAGGCACAGTACACTGGTATAATCTATAGCTTGTAGTACCGAGAAGTTGTCATGCCTTATTGAAGACATACATTTCTTGATAGTATAGTTCCACACCACCAGATATATACACATGAAGGGGAATTAGTTTATACCTCACAAACCAGGCAAAACTTGGTGTGGAAGTGAGGACAGCATCTTCTTCACTTCAGCCAGGAGCTGGCAATCACATGACTGTCACTGCAGGGAAGCAACCAGGGAGCCTTCTACGCCTTTTAGTTTAAGACATTATTACTTACCAAGAGCTGCTGGAAGAGTTTCTGGCTGTCATATAAAAATTGGCTCACAGTTCTTGACATTGGTATAATTTTGTAGAGACACTAAAGATACTACAAGAGTGACTGGTTCAGGAAGATGGGGTTCCTGCATTTTTTAAAGCAGTAATTAAATCCTGGCCCAAGGAAAGAACTTTTGAAATGGGCATTTTAGTAATAAATGTATACCTGCATCATGCAAACAGAAATGGAGGCTCCTAAGGAAAACAGGCTGACACAGCCATATCAGCTGCCCGTTTTTCCCTTGATGACTTTTGACCAGTTTGAAGCAAATCTCAAAGTACTGGGATTGGTAAATGAGAGCAGGAGCACGCCGTTTCAGTCTTCTCTGGGAGTCAAACATGCAAACACAGTGCAAGACCTAATACAACATCTGAAGTTCACTGACTTTAGGTCATACCTTTAACAATACATACACTTCTTCAAAGTAACTGAACATAGACACCGTTATCAGACAAAATTTAGACAGTTTTACTCAATTGCTTATTACCTTAACAATTCCTCTCTTATGAGCCTTGCTGCCTGCTAACTAGTGCCTTCATTTTCCTCTCCACAAATTTCTCTTTTGAGAGACTGCAGTTGTTCCTAGATATCTCCATAAAGGATGCTATTTTTGTGCCCTTCATTGTAAAAGTATTCACGGAGGGGGAAAAAAGAGAAGGAAAAAAGCTAGTTCCAATCTAGGCCTTCCAGAGGTGGACAAGGATGGTAGAAAAGAACTCATTGTCAGCCAAATATCTTGGAGATGTTAATACTTTCCCTGGATAAAAAGAGTACTCTCAAATACAAACGTGTCTTATCCATCTCCCTCTTCAGCTCCAAGAGGCTAGTCCCTGTCATTCCTCATAATGTTTGTGTCATCATTGACTTTCATTCCCTTCCTTTTCCATCAAGTGTTTCTGCAAGTCTGTAACATACCAATCATAAAAATCAAATGTTTAATATTTCCTATTCATATCCTCTCATAGACTACAAGACTGCTATCCTGCTGGCACCCTTCCATTCCAGCTCCAGTTTCAACCACTGCAGCATTACCGCATAAAGCAGAGAGCATGACCACACCATCTCCATCCTCTTTGCCATTCACTTTCAGGGCTTACTCAAAAATGCCCATGGAGTCTACACTCACTTCTACTCCACACCTTACTACAATCTACCAACACTGAAAAAGCCGATATCCCCTTTGTTCTCTCTATAAAACAAAAGCCATGAATCACTAGGTCTTCTTCAAGGCCAATATTTCACAACACAACATGGCTACAGTTAGTAAATTTATATTTAGTTTCCTAAATTAGTAAGCACTTAAATTTTAAATATTAAGTGCTCAGCTGTTAGAGAGAGCATTTAACAGCTTAACTTTAGTCACTGTTTATTAAAATCTTAGTTTTGGCTCCCTTTCACATATTTCACTTACACAAATATCATAACTTATTCAGCACAGAATGCCTCCAATATCTTCATACCACTTTGTGCAACAGATCCCCTATGCTGCCTTTGCATCCAACATTACATATATAATCCTGTAAACGTCTTCACAGGAGGAGGGGGTAGGATTCTGGCATGATCATCCAGCATAAAAAGAAAAAAATAACAAAACTTGACACTTCTGAAGTGCTTTTTAATTATAATTTATTTTAATTAACATTTGGTATTTTACAAATGTTTTACTGTAAGCACATATTCTAAATGTTCTATGCTTAATCTATGACTAAATTCTGTTAGACTTTTTTTTTAATGTTCTATATCAGAGGCATCAGAGTCAGAGTCCTTGCAGATTTTAAAGATTAAAACTCTGCTGGGGCTCAGAGATACTAATATTAATTTCCCTGAGTTAGCACTGATGGACTTGAACATACCTTCTTGCCACAGAACTTGCAGTACGTGGCATTTTTTACATGTTTATTTTTAAGGCACTTACAGTATGAGAGATTCATTTTGGCAGTCATGTTATCTTCATTTTTACCACAGGGGTAACAAATACTCTGAATTTCCAGCAAGAAAACCCCTCCAAGTTTTCAGGATTGTTACACATACTTACCGCAGTACTTCTAAGTATTGCTGTACTAGATAAAGATTTGTGAGACATTGTGTTTAGCAGCTCCCTTTCCAAGTGAATCACACATCTCTTACCAACAGCCATGCAGAAGCAAAAGCTCAGAAATAATGAATACACTGTGCAGTGCCATTTTTGCCAGCCATGGGCTTCTCAGAACTGTACAATTTCCCCAGTGATTGCACTGCCATTATAATAGGTAATCATTAGATTTATCTTTTATATAATTTGTAACATCTTATAGTATTATATGTGCATTTATGTAGCCTCATTACTGCCAGGAGTCCTCTTTAACTGAGATGATAAGTAAATAAAGTAGAAATTACACACCAACAGGAACCTGGAATATGTTGTTTTACTGTATGTCTGAGAGCTCCCTTTAGCAAAGCTAATCTGCGCAGCAGTTACCATTATTTCTACCTCAGTGAGCACTTCCTAATTGCTGCGTTATTGCTTGTGAAGAAAATATATTATTAAAGTCCACATATAACTTATGACTTGTTGCACATCTGTACATGGAAGGAAAAAATCTTCTCATTTCATCAGACCTTAATAGGTTTTGAACAGGATGATCAGCTGAGGCTGTTTTTCTTTTGCGGATCTGTTCATTACCATTTCATAATGTCAGTGGCTCCTTCTAACAGTCAAGATGCATTCATAATTTATTCAGAAACCTGAAAACATTACTAAACCAAATCTACTTAATTCTCTATGAATCAGCTCAGGCCTATTTTGGTAGCAATTTGTAATGAACAACAATTATAAGCCCAAAGGAATCAGTATTCCTTTTTAGTTGTTAATGTTTTATACCCAATTATTGGTCCACTGCCAGATAATGATCCATAGAGCATTAGAACTGTGTATTAATATTATCTTTACAAATGCAATAATACTCAGTGGAGGATAAAGTTTTGATGGACTCCTCTTGTGTGCTAGTTAAAGCTCTACATTGTTGGGAAAAAAGTCAGCATTAGCATTTTGTTCTGATGGGACTGCTAAGAACAGAGTGACCTTCAAAATTTGGCAATATAATCAAACTGGCAAACAGCAGCCACTGAAATTAACACAGAAAATAACTTCAGGATTTTTTCATGTTCAGAATTACCGAGATGCCACAGGTGTGCAGAAAGCAGGGCTTACAAAAGGATTTTAGGAAACAACAGAATATTCTGCATTCTTCCAGTTAAAAGTAACAACGATGAGATTTATCCCTTTTAGTGAACAAGCCAACACTCAAGTATTCCTGAAAAGATGATCAGCTTTCATTCACTCATGGCCAGAGTGTACTATTTTTGTCTGTTTTGAATACTGAGTACTACTTACTTTTACAGGTTGTCTGGGGTAAAACATACGAATCGTTTTAAGAACTGCATTCCATAGATTCTACCTGGGAATAATACTGCGCACTTACCCTAAGAATAAATATTTGCCATTTTTAAGTTGCCTTAATACATAGCCAAGATGTGTCTGCATACAGAAAATAAAAAAGCTGAACCCAACTTTTGTAACATAGAGTGGCTTCTGCACGAAACGGAGAGGTTTGGAAAGTAAGAACGGAGCCTAATAAACATTTCAAACAGAACACATTAACACACTGTTGGTTGTGTTAATAACGGGAGGGTTTCAGTACATTGAGAAACAGTTTACATTTATATTATTGATGTTCCTTGCTAAAGATCTCACTTCCCGGAGTTGATTCCTGACTAGTATATGTCGTTCACAACACTCATGAAGCTGAGTGGCTGTTTTTACTTGTTTTTACTATCAAGACCCCTGAGAACTGTGAAAACTAAGCAGCCATTCAAGAGTTGAGCTTCCACTTAAAGCCCTGTTTGGTTTTTTCTCTATCGTCTCTATTGTCATCCGGAATGAATAAGCGATAGAGAAAACAGACCGATATATTTGTCAGCACTAGAGACCAGCCATAGGATGTCCACAGTCAAAAGCAGTTCAGATTAAAGGACGAGGGTGCATACTTTCCAAAGCACCAAAAGACCTAGAGGCCCTTTAATAGGATCTCTCTAAAACACCTGGGCATCTAATTGATGTTGTATACAAAGAGAGTTAGGATCCTAGGTGTTTTTAAAAACTCCATTAGGTGCCTCTACATCTTCAGGAGCTTAAATACCTTTAAAAAATTGCCATAAAGCCCTCAGCAGGTAGCTTCAGCAGCCTCTTATGTTCTTTGGAACAGGCAGAGAGAGAGATAAATAATGCTATGTTTTGATCAGAGCGGTAGCAAACATTCAGCATCTTATGTATTCTTTTCCCTTTTACATGGAGAAGTTGATGACAGTCAGGTATTTCTTTGATGCAAAGCTGTTTATTTTCAAAAATATATATGTCCTGTTCCCCTGAACACAGTGAGAAAGGCTCTGTCTGCTCTTTCCTTCATCCATAGCACTCAAACATCCTCTTCCTCCTCACCAACAAGGATGAATTTCCCAGTTTCTGGCTTTGTGGTGAAACGGTGGTCCACGGTGAAACTCCTTCCTCCATGTAGCTCAGCTCCTGTCTGGTCTAGCCTTAGCTTAGACTTTGAAGGGTGTCTCAGCTATCTTACTGCGTAGCACATTAATGGCTTCTTATGTTTATCCTAAATGAATGGCAGCTCTTATACATAGCAGCTTTCATCAACTCCCCGCATAATACATTGAACAACAAGTAAACTAGACTTCACATAAAGCTACAGGTTGTGCTACTTTTTAAAGATCATATCATCATCTAAACAGCTTCAGACCCACCAGACTAAAGATTTCACTATCTGATTCACATTTCAAGGTATGTTTTAACAAAAAGCATCTCATTAAAAACTCATGCTTTAGCATTTTAGACAATTTAGGTCTTGCTGGAACAAATTTTACTCTGAATTGCAACAACAAAGTTCCTTGCTACTTTAGTTCCTAACAATGACTTTGTATCCTCACCTAAAGATATTCTGCAGCAGGAAAAGAAATTGCTAGAAAAAAAAGGATGTGAACAAGGAGACCCAAGTGAGTACGGAAGGTGCAGCTCATTGCCCGGGTCTCCCTATGAACAGGAGTACATACACGAAAGTAGAAACCCAGCCTGGAATGCATTTTGATCTATCCAAACATTAATAACACATATACAGGCATAGCTGAGTTTGTATTAGTGCTGCCAATAGTACACGCAATGTAGCTAATAACATAGACCATAGTAATTTCTCTTAGAAGGGGGTTCACAGCTAGTCCAATCACAGATTGCTACAGTGGAAATCACTGGAACTTCTTCCTTGCACTTCAAATACTGCAATCAGTAAAAGCATCAGGCACGAAAAAAATAAATAAAACTCCCCTTTTTACCTGAGGCAAAAGCCAAAGCTTGCTACTATAATACCCAAATGGAAATAATTAGTCCTTGGGTTTTCAAGTAGTAAAAGCAAATAGGTTCTTTTAAGTGTGATTAAAACTATACCACGTACTGAATTCATTGCTATTGATAGTTGTTAGGATTTTCAGGCTATAAGCACAAGTTCCTAACAAAATATTGGCGATTACTACTCCACTCTAATATAGTATAAATAATGTCAGAAAAGATCATGAGATTCCTTCATCCTTAGAAAGAAACTCAACAGATAGAAAGCACCTGTCCTAAGTAGAGACTGCACTTGTTATGCCATTATGATACGATACCATGAAGCACCTTAAAAATATCCAGCATCTTTTTTAACAAGCTAAGCTTACTCCATTGAAAAAGACTCACTTCCATTTCCAAGGCACGTGAATATGATTGTTTTAATGTCAGGAAACAACACCACCACCACCTACCATAACTCTTCCTGCTTTAGAGTGTCCTTGTCAAAAGTAACTCCGAACCCCCCCGGCATTAATTGCTGTTATGCTTTTTTAAGGGCTGATCTGAACATCAGAGAGAGCCTTTAAGTATGAAGAAGCCTTTTGTTTGATGATGTTTGGGCTCAGCATGACATCCACTTTTTTCTATGTCCTGCTTTTATTTTGAATGCAAGATAATAACCAAACTGTAGTTAGACCTGGCTAATAAGTGAAAAATGCAGGGAGTTTAAACATCTCACTTCTCATTAGTGACATTCTGCCTAGCAAAAGGAAAGGAATCACAAGCTGTAGTTAAATATTACTTCAGTTTAACCCTCCACTAGTTATCAAGTAATTTCATGAGGATATTTTCAAGAGGGAAGTCAAATTGACAACTTTATATGATGAAGACACATACAGCAGTAGTAGATAACAAAGTTTGTTCTTTCAAGTAGGTTTTATTTCCCCTCCCCTTTTGGAACCTGATAGTAATTAAAACATTCATTGGCAATCTGGTGACAAGACACTTGAGCTTGATTTAATTGTGGATTGCTTCGGTTTTGAACCAAGAACAACAATGACTATATGGAGGTTCACATTGCCTTTTCTGTTATGCTCCCTGAGTATTTTCTCATGCATGTGAGTGGTGGGAACACAAAGAAAAAAAAAAAAGCTGACAGAAAAAGAACTGCCTTGAACAGGAAAAAAATATTTTGCAATGTCTGAAAAAAAATGAAGAGAAGAAGATGACTTAACAATTAATAATTTCATGGACAGAACCAAAATATGCAAAGGTCCTGGAGACCAAACATTAAGGAAAAAGATTAAAATAAATGGTGATGGAGCAGCATATCAAAACCAGCCAGGTCTGTAGCATGCTTGACACTGAATGCAAAGACCGAATTCTCTAGTGCTAGAACACTAGAGATTGACTCCAAAGAACAGGAGTCAATCATGGCGAAAATCTTTTCCCCAGTGATCAGGTACACTAAATTCAACAAGGCACTGGGGAATTCCATCAAATGAAAATTGTGTGCTTGCTGTATTCACACACAATTTGGGGACAAAAGGTTGCCACTATAAAGGAAACAAAAAAGCATTTTTGCAAACAGTGCAATGAAATTGTCTGCTCAGAATTAGTAAAAATTTAAAGTAAAACAAAAGCAAACAAAAATACAATGCTATATTAAGGCAGGGAAAAGAATTAAAAACATGTGTCTATCTAATTTGAGGGCACCCTTCCCATCCTTAATTCCTAGTTCTAGTTTAGTCATCAGAGCTCAAAAAGAGTGGAGCAAAAGCAAAAGGGAAAAAAAAAAAAAGAAAAAAAAGAGGTTATCAGAGGCCTGGAAAGACTTCCATATGAAGAAGAACTGAAGTTTTCAGAAATGCCTAATGACCAGATTTGGGGAGAAAGCAACTTTTCATTTCCAAAGTAACTTAGGCCTTGTCTACACTTCAGATGCAAAGACATCTGATCCGTTTGTAGAGACTCTCACCTGAAGAGTGTGGTGTGGAGACTTTTAAGTGAGCTAGACCCAGACCCAGAAGCAAATACTGCATGGCAGCACTGGCCCTGAGTTACTGGGTCCTTCTAGTTTACTGTTTAAACCCAGGCTAGTGCACCTGCACACCACCACAGTGCTTTGCAAGAACACTGCAGCCCAGAAGTTCAGCATAATGTCCACTGCAGCATCTGGATGTTCCCACAGACACATAATAACTTACGTTCCATTTCTTTGTGATTAAATTTTGGCTCCTATCTGTTGAATGACAATGTTTACAAATGTGTGCTGAGATATAGACAGACTCCTTTTTTGAAACGTTCAAACAAATTGTCACAACTTTTAGTGATTTCTATGGATAAAAACCTCGCAGGCAATGTTAGAAACAAAATACAAGACCCTTTACACAAACTGTTGGGCAACGGCAGTTCAGCTAGAGCTGACTAGAAATGTGGTATTGACAATAAGGGAAGGGGAAACGCGGGGAGAGTAAACACATTGATGCAAATGCATACAAATATAGGAGTTACTGAGAAAAAGGAAGGGGGCAAAGGTTGTATTTACAATAGAACAACAGGAATGGTCATGTGGGTCAAGGGGTTAAACCTTGCAGCACGCACATGCAAATCAATTCCAAAAGAGATTAGTTTAAATGAGAAGTATAATCGGGAGGGGAGGAACCCTCTCATTCTACCATAAACGTCTCCCTATTTCACTGAAACATAAACACAGAATAAAGAAGGGGGGTTCAGTGAAAAGATCATTATTCATCAGCCCTATGGATAGTACAGTATGTATAACCCCTGAGATTCATACAGGCACCTGCCTCCAGATTGGCTGCATAAGGGACAATTTATCATAACTGAACATGTAGGAGTGGGGGAGGACACAGTGGTCATTGCCTGCGCTGGAATTTATGATGGAAAAGAAAGTTAATTAAGTTCTGTGGTCAGAGCTCCCAAATGCAATTCCTTGCTGGAACAGATATTTTGGCAGAACTTGCTAATTACTATATTAAACTGTTAATTTGGCAAGCGAGAACTAATTTTCTTACGGTAAGTTTTCAGGGAAAAATGCATAGAAACAAAACAGTTTTCTCATCTGGCCTTTTGTTGTCAAAAAGGAAAGTACACCTGGCATATTCTGTAGTTACTAACACCATTATAGCACAGCACATAACTGAGTGGCAGAGTGTGACTAATAGCAGGGAGAGGAAAGTAAGAGGCTTCTGAAATCAGTGGGAAACCAACTAGTTTAAGGGCAAATGCAAGCCAACTATATGTGCGACCACATTTGGCTAAATTAAGACAACTACAAATCGTAATGTAGTAATTCAATGCAAAACATCAAATGACTAACAGGGCCCTTATTGCTTTCCACGATATGACCTGGCATTTCTGGTTTTGACAAACCCAATAAATTAGTTTTATATTGCATTCTTATATATTCTTACATACATATATAAAATCAAAGGGATAAATAATCCTTATTAAGGGCAGAAATCCTCAGGGCATGACAGACATCAAGTACAATAATTCAGTCAACGTCTGCTCCAGCCACATGACCTGGGCTATCTGTAAGGTTCCCAGTTTAAGAGCCTTACATGCCTCCAGTTCTGAAGCCAACTCTAAGACACTTCATTAGACATGGGCATGAAACTTAATGTGAAAATATGCATTCACACTCTCCAGATACAGCAACAGATCAGAGCTTTTGCTTGTGATAGAATATGGGCCAACAGCAAGAAGCAGGAGTGTTTCTGGTTATTTTCCATGCTATTTTTCACCCCATTTTTCATCTGCACTTCCCTTGTGGAGCTGCATTTCCCTTGAAAAAGAAGCTGATCATAATTCCAAACCTCCTACCATGATACCAATGCTAAGAATTGGTATTCAGCAGTGAATTAGTGCAAGGTGGGAAACAAAATTGGAAAGAAAATACAAACAAAACTCTGCCCACCAATCACTGTAAGAAAAATTTGTAAGCCGGTTCTGACTAGCTTTCCAACATTCTGACTACATTCTGACTACATTCCAACAACTGACTACATTCCAACAGAACTACCCAGTGGTCAAAAAGATCTGAGAACAGAAAAGTCCTAGATATGCTAGGCTGTGAAAGAGATACAGGAAATTAAGAGAGAATTCTGCAAATTTATAGCAGATAGGTGAAAATGGGATCCAAAACAGAGCAAAATCTTCTTTGCTTTACAAATACGCCCTCAAATGAAAAAAATTCTGCTCTCTGGCCAGCCAGTATATCTTTAAAAGCTATAGCATGACAGCTTACTTAAGATAGCTCATTTAAGTATCACAAACTGTTATGCAGCTTCCCAAAACGGGCATCAGGAAAAAAAGAGCCATTGTTTTATAAAAGGAGAGCAAATGTAGTTTTTGCTTATGTTTACTTGCTGTGTTCAGACAGAAAAAGTTCATTGGACAATCCTGATAGATTCTTTCAACTTAATCAAAACACAAATTCAACGCAATAATTTTCACTAACAGATCATAATAGGTCAATGTGAGTGGTCTAAAAATACATCCCTTGAGCCTGGGGTGCAAAGGGAGGGGGGCAATAGACTTCTGTTTCATTTTAACCCAGAAATAAATTTTAAATTTAAAAAAAATAAACCCACAAAGTACAAGATAACAAATTGAATTACAACTAAAGCAAACATTCAGTTATAGTGGGTTTAGTAAGGGAGGGATGATTTTTGTTTGTTTATGTTTTAAGCCTTTAATCCTTTTCAAATTAAGGCTTTTTCCAAAAACAGCAAAATTCAGTGGGCAAGAACACTTGGTATCCTCAAGTATGCATTTTTTTACATTGAAACATTTCATTAAAAAAAAAAGTCACTTCTACTTACTAGGATTTCAGGATGTGTAATAGCATTATTAGTATAAAACTTCACTAAATTACATCATTTAATGGGAACGATGAAGTGTAAATTCATTGCGGAAAAAAGTGGAAAAGCTATATGCTCATTTAGTGATAGGATTTGGCCCTCTACTTCATTTTTCTTATCTGAAGTAGAAAAAACAGAATTTGTTTCTTAATTTTAATGCATGTCCATGCCTTAAACTATGTTTTTTACTTGACTTTCAACAACTACAGTATATGAAACCAAAATATATTCCTCTTTATACATATTTTATAATTTGTTTCAAGTCGCATCTTAAAAGGTATTTAACTTTTTCTCCTGGATCCTGATTTTAGTTAATGGCAGTAGAAAAGTCGCTGTCCTTGATCTAGAATTGTTTAGTAAGAAGGAGTCAGGGCTAGAGGCACATGAAAACATGTCAATCAGATGTAATTGCTCTCTAAAAGAAACCCTATCAAACTGAAGAACAAGAACTAACACTAAACACATGGATTCACTGCAGCACCTAATCTACTAATGAGCTCAGCTTGTTATTTTCAGGCTCGCTATTCAAAAAGTTCAACATAAGAAACAAGACAGTGAAGGACAACACTGCTTAAATAGTTTTACATAACATATATTACAGGTGGAACCAGTAACATCACCTGTAGTTAAGGTTGCCTAGTACTTCCCATGACACTTCCCTTGCCACTGTGTCCAGCTTCCACTGTTTGGGCTGAAATTTTCTATACAAAGTGTCTTCCTCTGACTTAATATTTTTATTTTTTCTTTCATTAGCTTGATGATTTTTGTTATTGTTTTATCATCACAGGAGAATGAACGACATTAAGGAAAGAAGGAAAAAAAAGGGAAATGTGGTTTTATTGTAACATCACAGCAGGTAGAGAAGACAACTTTTACCCTAGAGGTGACTGGTCGCGTTCTTGGCACTAGGTCTGCTCCTCCTCTCAGCATAGAATCCCCATGTCTGCTCTGCTTCTGGACTCGGATGGACAATAAACGTGGCCCACCCAGTCCTGTGCCCAAGAGCCCACCCAGGCAGGCACAGTTCAGTCGTAGATGTACACTGAGTCAACCCCTTTCCTTTCCATGTCACATGTACACTAACCTGTTTTTCCCCACGATTCACAAATCTCAACTTTGTCTATCAAAAAAATCTTTCTGTCTACAAAAAAATCTTTCTTCATTAACAAAGCATATGCCTAGCTGCATGTTGGCAACCTACTACTCTTAACGGTTACCATCCCTGACTGCAAAAGTTTATGCAGTTCCTGGTGCTGAAATCTGGGAGTATCAATTACTATGCCAAAATTAACATGTACTGAGATCAACAGGAAGGGATCCATACACAAAACCCGTTGGTGCTAACATTCTAATATCCACATCTGCTTCAGGCTGCAACCCGAATACCCAGTAGCGCTGGAGAGTATTAAGTATGCTCCTGGTGTACATCTTCTTATTTATTTTCATTCAGAGAAATGCAATTCCTATGATCCATAGCAAGAAAAGAAAAATGGCCTCATACTCAAGACAGATGAAGGACTGAGAACTTCATTCTGACTCCTGCTTTACCAAAGGATCTCGGAAGTTCCTTTGTGGAGCTTGGACGTAGATTCAATGAGAAAATACATGAATTTGGGAAGCAAATATTAAAAAAGGAGATGGATTATTTGATGTAAAGAGTAGTATTGGTAAGACATCAGATACACAGTTAGACTGGAAATTAGAAGTCGTCTGGGATTTTCAGGAGCCGGGTCTTGCTCACATCATAATGTTAAATCAATCAGATCAGAGGTTCAGAAATACGTTTTTCCTCAGGTCATCTTGGCAAAAACATGGGTTAAGAAGGAGTGCTTCTCATGAGGCACAGTCCATTTTTTTAGTAATTTGGCCACTTTAACCCATTTGAGTCACTAAGGGTAGTGAAAATGCCTTTCACCTCTTCTGCTTTTTTCTTGGGAATTAGTTTTTGTTTAAAAGGCCCTAAGTTCAATAGAAGGTGATGGGGAGCTTTTGCGACTTGCAGTAAATAGTCTTGGGTACCACGAGAATGTCCTCTTAACTAGTTCTGGATTTCCTAGCTATAACAAACTTGTGACTGCACTAACAGCACAAAAGAGCGTGCCCTTTGTGTTCTAGATGTCCAATTTGTACTTTCCAGAAGTGCTAAAAACTTCTAGACCTGACCAAAATCAAGAGGAACTCTACCAGAGAATATACACATTATCACATACTCCACTAAGCATCCTAAAAAATCAGGTCCTGAGTATCTTAGACAAAATACCTGGGTAAGTCTATAACAATCATTCTGTGGCTGAGTATATGAGTATTTCACAGACAATATGAGTTAGGGCCACACATGAAACAACTAAGCTAAAATTCTGAGCTCAGAGAACATAACCCACCTGTGCAGTGAATGAGGCAGTGGTCCTGTAGGAAAAAAACCAGCATGTGTTCCAGTAATCAAAGACTGTTCATGAAACATAGCCACAAAGCAGCCAAATGCTTTTAAAGGAGCAACGTTAATGCTGGCATTTCCTGACTTGAAAGTTTCATTTTGCAACCTTAACATTTTCAAGATTTTTTTATGACACATAATTTAGGCCCACTTAGAATGAGTGCATGCATATATTACATTAATATTGTCTAAAAATTCTTTAGCATTTACTGGGAAGGACTGCTCTTTCTCCTTCCGTCCAACAAATAAGGTTTTAACAATTATACAGCTATAAGGACTGCTTAAGGAATTATGCAGTTCAAGCTTCTTGGTTTAAATTTTACGGTGCAAAGAACAGGATGTTTTATGTTTGCAGAAAACAAAGGAAATCAGGAGAAAAAATGAGAAGGCTTTTCCCCTTTCTTGACAACACGCTTCTATTATGACCCGAAGACTCTGTAATATCCATCCCTAATCCCCTGTCATCCTCCTGTAAATGCTAAAAAGTGCTGCAATTTGCATCAGCTTGTGTGCTAGACATTTTTATGTGAATGCTAACTCACTGAGAATGGTAGACGCTCAGTTTGCAATCCCAGGCGAATGTGTAAAGGACAACTCAACTGAATACTGTATAAGGGCATGGAGCATAAACTAGGGTGTCTCCTTGTAAAATCTAACTAGTATATGCAGTTGTTAAACAACCCAGCATAAGTGGGCTTGCGTGGTGAATCTACACAGATGCACAGACTTCAGTTTCTCAAAGATTGGCCATGCCATGAAGCACAGATACACCCTGCACAGGAGAGCTTGTTTTCTCTCAACTCCAGTTCACACAAGGCTCATTTTCTAGATCTGAAAGGTGCATTTGTAACAGCAGTCATGTCACAAGTTAAGCCTATGCAAAACTTAGTTTGCCTCTCCTCATTTTCTTCAGCAACCAAGCCCTCTGAACCTTTCCATGTCTTCTGAGATCTGGAGGCCTCTAACACTTTTTCTCTTCTCAGCCTGTTCACAGAGAAACTCTATAGTTTCTCTATACCTGCTACGCATCTGCCAGCGGTTTGTTTTGAGAATCACCAGTCAGGGGCAAATCTCCATTAGCTTAGGGAAAGCATGTCTGAGACCTAAACTAGCACTCATGAAAGTCAGTTGTCATGGGATTAGATTTCCATATGAACCTTCCCACAGCCCACAAGCTACTACAAAACCATCAATCAAAATACTCGATCATTTCATCTATGTCTGTATTATTTTGCAGGGCATGCAACAAACTGAAAGCTAGAAGTCATTTAGATTTCTGACTAGTTTAGTATCATTCCTAAGGCAAATCATCATTCTTTAGGGTACCTGGTAATTTACAAAAGTTAGAAAATGAAATGTCCTTCCAGGCAGGCTATGTCACACAGTGGACAACTGTGTGTTCTTGCACTTTCCTCTTAGGAATATGCCTCTGGCTGGATTCACAGACAGAATACTGGAAATCATACTGGGTAATGTTTTTAACTGCCCCTAAATACCTTTGGAAATGGGAATCTAGGGAACTGGTTCCATAATTTAAACCTAGACATCCACTTGAACAGGGCCAATCAGAACTCTTTAGAAAATGTTAATAAAATTAGTCTTTTGAATATAACATAGAATAAACTGATAATCAAGCAAGGAAGTATATGGTTCAGCATTCAGGCAGAGATTAGAGATTTCTTTGCTCTACCAGCGTTGCTCCATCCCATTTGAGTCCAGGACCAGTGTAAGAAAGCTCAGAGATTAATATGACTTTGGTTTAGTGCAGAGCTATACAAAACACCCACTTATACCCGAAGAGAAACATAGCAAGATAACTTGAAGGCTGATAGAAGTTTTATTTTTCAGGTACACAGAAAGCTGGGGGGTGGAATTTAGCATTTATTTCATGTCTAACTTACTCCTAAGATTCAGACCTGTCAAGTCTCCTGTAGTATAATCTTTCATCTCCAACTTCATGAACCTGCATGCCAAGTACAGTTGGTCATCAGATCTAAGAGTCCCCAGGCCAGGTACGTCTGGCATCTAGGGTCATAGCGTGGGAGAAATGCTGAAGCACTACGTAGCCCTGGAAATCATCTGCCCTCTACAGGCAACTTCATGGTAAAAGGTGTCTCATTTTCCAGGCTTTCCAGAGCAGCAGCCTAATATCTACCAGACTTCAACAAAACCATCAGAGTCAACTTTCAGAATATGAGAACATAATCCTTTTTTGAGTCCAGCAGATCTTTGAGACCCCACTGCAGAATA
>NW_008824053.1:5799794-5833186 GCF_000699105.1 Pygoscelis adeliae | reverse complement strand
ATTATCAATTTGCTCCTAAAGAAGCAAATCTATAGATTTGCTACTTCTATAGGGTCACAAAAAACCATACAAGCTTACTACATAGTTCTGACACATTTGAGATAATAACTTTATACAAGCAACAGATGTGATTTAATAGAAGTCAACTGCCTGCTTTTCCACACAGGAATCGGAGGGTTTGAAAGTATCTTCATAGAAAGAGGTGGCGGGGGGGAAGGCAACAAATCTTCTGTTGTCTGATTGTTGTAAAATATGCTATCATTGAAATACATTTAACTAGTCATCTTCTGTTTGGGGAATTCACAGTGACTGAGTTCCAGTTCATTACTTTGAGGGCTATGGTGCTACTGTCAAGGCCTCAAAACCAGTAAGATGGCCTAACCCCCAGGTTAGAGAGGCTACAATAGCAGAAAGGCAATTATACTGTAGGAAAAATGTTGTCCACTAATCAGCTAGCAATCAATTACTAAGAAGAGAAGATAACCCTATCCCCACTCAAGCTCTTCAGTATTAATAGTGCCATCATGTAATTACTTTAGGCATGGGCAGGTGCATGAAAGGACAGACTCTATAGTACACTGCATCTAAGATTAATGAGTTCTGTCAATTTGCCCAGCAGACATCTGATTCTGCAGCTTTACGTAGCCACTAGTTTTACACAAGCCTCAGGGCTTTTTTTGCTGAAAAAAATCAACCACTAATTTAAATACATCCAAAAAGCTTACATCTTTAAAAAATCCCTCATTTGACAAGCAAGACTGCACCAAAAAGATTCCTAATATGAATATTAATACAGCATGTTTTCCTATTTCAGTTATTCTTTATTTTAGTCAGAGTAATGAGTGAAACACAAGGTCCTACAAGCATATAATACCTCCTAGAAAAACTGACAGCACACAATCCTGCAGTCACAACATCCTGAATTTTACTCACACAACCAATTCCAATAAGTAAAAAAAAGAGAGAAAAAGAAGTGTTTCAGTAAATAGTTTCAGCTCAGAAACGTTTCAGTTCGGGAACCAAGACAAAGCAAATACAGAAGCACTTTGCTGCTAAGTTAGCAAACACGCTGAATGAGCACAGCTGCCAAAAGTAGAATCATTCTCTGTGACAAGCTACAGCCTACAGAGTTAAGTCAGGGATATGTAGGCCTATGGGTCAAGAAAGAAAGGGCTTAAAATAGAATTTCTCTCTGGAAAGTGGTTTCTTTTTCCTTATAGTTACCTCTACTGTAGTCAGCAGCAAAAGCCAGTTTTTAAAAGAGAAGTGTTCTCCAATGAAATATGACCAATTTTTAGAAATATCCTCCCCATTTGGGTGGTGCTTGAACAACTCCCGTCCCCAGAAAATATGACTTATTCAGCATTTTAAGAGACCTTCACTCTTACTAAAACCCTGTTTCAAGAAGGTGCTTAAACACTTGCTTAAATCTTTCAAAAATAATCCAAGATATTTAAAGCCATTTAGCTGCTTAAACATGCAGACAGTCTCTCAGAGATCCTCTTAGGCATCTCTCTGAAAGTTCAGGCTCTTAAATACCTTTGAAAATCTGGCTCAAAGTGCTTGGCTGTACATACACACAGCCCTCATGAAACAGCACACTGATCTCCATTTGTATTTCTAAATGCAATCCTTTGATAATAACAATAAAATAAAAAAAGGCGTTGGACTCAAAATGAAAAATTCAAGTCCTACAGCTAAGGAGGTTACCACTCATCAGCCAAACTTCATTAACTGATCATATGCAAGGCCCAATTCCCTCACTTGCAAAAACTTAAACTACTGAAAGCCACAGGAACCATGATGAAGGTAGTAAGCATCAACTTTTTTTGCTCCCACTGGCTAGGACTGAATTTGATCTTAAAACACCAGTGCAGCTTCTGCAGTATCAAAGTATCAGACTCACTGGCCTGGAAACAATGATTCTTTTTTTATTTTTCAAAGTATTTCTTCCAAAAATTTAAGCCCCTAAATATGGGCCTGAGCCAAAACCACAAAAAAATTATTCTCAAAGCTTCTCTGTGACAGGTACAAGAACTGACCTATTTATTTCTCTCCAAAGTCAATGTCATCCTATTTGTTCCTTTTTTGTCACTGCTGTTTGATTATGGAAAATAGCTAACGGTGCCTATTTTTTTTACTTTCCATTTAATGTCACAATTGACCATCCATGAAATCCTTCTCAAGACTACATTTATTGGATATTAGATTCTGCTAATTAATTCTCTGGATTAATTTCTTCTGAAGTAATGTTATCAATTGTTTCCAGTAAAGAAAAAACAGGCCAGCAGTAACTTGATTTTCACATAAATGGATTAAACCTACACAAATGCAGTGGCTGAAGATATCATTGATCCATGTTCATTGGCTGCTGCTGCTGTTTCAATTGTTATTTGATATGGTAAAGGACAATAGAGTGGGAAACGGTTTTGATCTGAAGCAACTGTTTCTAAGAAGATACCAGCAACTCTCTCACAATACGTAACTTACAAAATGTATTCTATGCATTGAAAAGCACTAATCCCTAAAATTATAACAATTTCTGAAACTCATAGCTTATGGTTTGATCCTGAAAGATGCTCAAGTTCACAGAAGACATTTGAATTGAAGCCACTCAGTATGCAATAAAAACGTGTGGGAATTACCAGGGGGAGGAACTATTCTACAAATTGAAAAGAGGCAAAAAATATGAAGTGTCCTTGAAACTACAAACCGGACATCGTCAGTTAATGATTTAACATAGAAAGGCAAAGACTGCTGTACTAGTCAGCATTACATATGTTAAGGAGAGACCTTCAAAGACATAATGAAAACTTAGGGATACCTCTCTTTCTGAAAGCTACTGGGAAATCGTCACCAAACTTTTTTTTCCTACATCTGCAAATATCCTCTTTTCAATTTCTTGTAATGATACTCTTGGAAATACTGGTTTGCCATGTTGTATTCATTATGCACTGAGTGTTGTACGGTGGCGTAAGACCCAGAAGTCCGCTTTTGAACATCATTCTTTCTTGACTCTGCTCAGTTTTGACCACAAAATGAAGTTGAATAGTTTAAGGGTTGCTTCAATTCATGTCAGCTGACAAGAGGTTCAAAGGATATCAGAGAGGCTATTCCTTTCAACTCTTCCAACGTGGGAAATGGACTGGGCAGGAAGAAGAACTGACCTTTCCATTTAGATTCTGCTCTTGTGCTCTCTCTTTACCAGCATGACACATCACTGACAGAGTAGGCAGTTTTTGGCATGAAGTGCAGGAAATGAAAGTTCAAGAAAAGAAGGAATGAAAAGTGAATGGAAAACAAATCTCCAAAGGTTACTGAAGATACTACTGAATCCAGACAAACGGGATTTCATCTCATTGAATTTTATGTTTGATAGCAGGGATTCCTAAATTTACTTCAGTCAGCTACTGTCATGAGCAGCACTAAATAAGAAGCAGATAAACTGCTATCACTTCCTCTCTCATTTTACCTCAAAACTTTCTGCTGCATAACCTCACTCCCTCCAACATAGGATGCCAACACATGCCATTAGCCTACTGCACAGATTAAGGTCTCAGGCCCTACCCCTACCTAACCTTTCCATACCAGTCTTGGCCATACAACTTCATTCCAGAGATATAGGTCTCATTTCTTGCCAGGTTACCGCAGGTGTTGTCAAAGCACCAGAACATGTATAGCAGATAGAAGCCTGTAGCCCAGCTGCTTATGTCAACAAGGTGTTGTACAGCTGTACGCCTGGGAAGCAGTTCCCACATCACCCGTACTATGTACTCTACAACGTGGGAAAGTATTTCTACAGATTTACCTGGGACACGCAGAGAAAAATTCTCATTTATTTTGCACGTCTCATTCCCACCGGCTTCTAGAGACAAACTGGATTCATTACACAGCATTTCTGTCACATCAGAAAGCAACCCTTAATTCTGCTTTAAAGGATTTAGGTGGCCTTATCTGGCCTGCCTCTGCAAAACTCTTGCATCTATCTTGAAATATTTTGCTCCATCTTTGCTGATGGTTTTACCAACAAATCTAACATTGAAATACATTGCCTCTGCATCTCATACAGACTCTAGGCAATATAAAACAACCTTTCTTTGTTTTTTTAATTTACCACAATTTTAGCAGAAACACATTTTTCCACTGCAGAAACTTCTGAAGCTGCACAGAATGGCAACTTTAATATTTTTTTAAACTTGCTATAAATTCAGATAAATCCATATTGTTCTTATTAATAATCATGTACTAAATATTTAAAATATTTTCATACCCATAATATTTACAGCCAGAGGGGTCTTCACATACTATATCTTTCATTCTCAGTAATTCATTAAGAAAACGTTATGATACAAAGAGGAATCTGCCTGGACACTGTGAGCATTCACATTTCTTGTTTATTAAAACTGCTTAAGCTGTTGGTGTTTATGAAAGGGTTATCACTGTAGGAAACTTGCAATAGAAGTTAAAGTATGTCACGGTAATAAAAAAAGTCTGAAGAAGATTCTAACTGTTACAGTTCCTGCTCAGCAGAGTATCACCAACTGGTTAATATACTCAGTTCATTTGATTAATTAGCTTCATAAATTAGTGCAAATTATCCTTTTATCTCTGTGGTATTAGCAGCTTTCTGTTTTGAACATGTACTCTGCCTGTAAAAATAGTGACTGCTTATTCAGTAAGTCTGCTGCTCACATAAAAATTCATATCTTCAGAAACATATCTATTAACTTTAGTGACCAAAATAAATAAATAACCATTAAAGTACTATTTTTACTCATGTTAGCATTGCAGAGACAGTAGCTAAAGGAAAGCAAGAGAGATTCAGCACATGCATTGTGAAGAATTAGTTTTATGACGCAAATGCAAAACCAAAATCAAATCATTCCAAGAGGAAAAGAATTTCCTGTATTCTACTTACAAAAGATAAGGAGATTACCTAGCTATAACTGAAAGCAGAGTTAGACCTACTGAAACTTTTATTAGTGATAATTAAGCTTGAGCTAGAAAGAATCTGACTCTGAAATTCGGAGACCAGTTGAGTTTGCTGAAGAAGCAGTTCAGAAATTCATCTTTGACATGTCATCTCTACAAATGTAATAGGGAATCACTGAGAGAAATAAACAAGGAATCTGATCCTATTTTAGCACTACATTTTTCACAGTACTATTGAAGTATACAGCAAAGGCTGAAATGTCACAAAAAAAGAAACAATCTAGTCTTGCTGTACGTATTTATTCACTTATCATGTCATCAGCCAACTTCCTTCCTGCAAGCAGAAGTGAGCTGAATTGTTGAACAAATATGGTGATGTTTTAGTTCATGGTTCTCCTCCTGTTTGTCCCACTATGACCAAAATATTCACAGACCTATTTACTACGCTTCACATTTCTCTTTAAAACCTACTGGCACTGCAACCTCCACAGAGCACGACTTGCCCTTAATGGTCATACAGGACAAGAACAGAAAATCATCTCTGATCAGATTTTTCTATCCTTTTGTGTCCACCAAAAAGCCCCAAACAACTTGTCTAACTTCTCAGGTGATAGAATAACCCACACTTTCTTTTCATCGTCCATTTTTACTCAATACAGCTATATGCAAAATATGAAAGAAAACAAATTTCACATTTTGTGGTGAGGTGGGGAGCTATCCTTTTTTTAAAAAACTATTATTTTCACTCACACAATAGGGTGAAAGCAGAGTTTCTGAATCCTTTCAGATCAGAAACAAAAGGATTTGAAGGATACTTCTTAAGACCATATGTTATAATTTGTGCTTAAAATGACCTATTTCATGAAGTTAGCTGTAGGGTGTACCAGACTTATTTTCCGTTAGCACAGAGCACTCACTGTAGTGGACTTTGATCTACCCAGTTCCTACCTGATCCACCTAATTTCTGAGAAACTGCCTGTTTACTGCAGGGCTGCTTTGACAGTTAGGATCAGCTGTTAACATTACATGAATACTTTCTGGGTGTCAAATGCAAGAGATTTCAACCAGAATATTTTCAGTAACACCTTTTCTTTTTGGTGTACAGGTTTGCTCAATTCCAAATTCAGTGTGCAACTCTCTCGTCTCATCAAACTTGAAGGAAGCAGACGTGAACCTGAGAAGTTTAGAACTGCACTGTCTGGGTTAATCATATGTTTATAAGCTTTAATGTGCCTGCTTTTGTCAGACAGGCATATTTTATAAACAAAGTTACACATGGAATTGGAACTCTACCACAAATTTATCATTTCATTATCATTATTCTTTTTTCTCTGTACCCTACAAATTGAATGGCCTCTATCTGGTAACCATATTGGACAAGTTTTCCTGATTGTATTTGCTGGTTTGTTGTGTTTTGGGTTTCTTTTAATTACTAATCACTTCTTCCAGAAGTGCTTTTGAAAGGAACTATACATCACTGGAAGATCACATTGATGTAAGTCTAAATAATAATCTGAGAGAAATAGGTAGGATGACGAGAAAGGAGCGGGGAAGATTTTAAAGAGACCCAAAAGTTCCTCTACAAATCCAATTGTATCATAGGAAAATTCAGTTTGGAAGAGACCTCAGGAGCTCTCTAGCCCAAACTCCTGCCGAAAGCAGGGCTGGCTCTGAAGTCAGATCAGGTTAAACAGGGCTTCATCTAACGTGGTGTTAAAAACTTCCATGGATGGAGACTGCACAGCATTTCTGCATATTCTATTCCAATGCCTGACTGCCGTCAAAAGGAAAGAGTTTTCCCTTACATTCAGTCAGAACTCTTTTTTTTTTTCCAGTTTATGCCTGTTGTCTCTCCTCCTCTCACCATGCACCACTGTCAACAGCCTGGCTCCATCTTGCTAGCCCTCTGCTGAACTTGTCCCTGTTTATCAATGTCCTTCCTGTATTAGGGGGCACAAAAACTGGACCTCGTATTCTTGATGTGGTCCTCATGGCCTGTAGTGCTAAATACAGATCAATTCTAGTGATTCTCTGGAGTGACCCCCTCACCTCCACTGCCACGTCTCTTCTGGTCTTTATTTAAAGTATCTGAAAAGCTCATAACGGCAGCTCTTATTCACAGCTCTGCAGCAGAAGAGGTGTTACAGGCAGGTGCTCTGCCTGTAAAAATAAGCCTTTCATAGGATGACAGAGGGCTCTGTCACCATAAATACATTTTAAAGAGACTTTTCTTTTTTTGGTCTGAATTCCTCGTTAGGAAAAGGAGCGGGTTCCACAAACACCCACTGCTGCTGTAGAAGGGGTTGCTCCTCCATACTGCCTTTTTTTGCCCACCAACTGGTAACATGGGACAAGCTTAGTGTGTAAGGCAGCTGCTTCAAAAAGAAAAGGGCCTGTTCCAGGTCATCTTTACTGACAGCTAACCTCATGCTTATAGAATTTCTGCAACTTTTTAATATATGTTATAGTATTACAGAACTGATTTTGTTTTTCTTTCTTTCTTTTCCTTCTTCCCCAACACCTCTCTACTCCCTTCAGTTTCTGTAGATCATTATTTTATATTCAAAGAAAACCCTTAATACTAATCACTCAGTGAGATTTACCAAGGCACCCTGGGGGCTCTGATTCCCAAGTCCCATTGAATTTCTGAGGGAATTTGGCACCAAACTCCTTCAGGTTCTTTTAAAAAATGTCATTCTTAAATTAATATTGTGCAACTGGAGGTATCTGCTCTGAGTATTAAAAAAATCGTTCCTGTTCTGCTACTTTAATTTTCTAAACGTTTCTTCTCACAGATTGACTCAATAGCCACATCAGGGTAAACCTAAGTGGAGTAAGAATAAGCTGCTCATTCAGTCACACAGTACACTCCTGCTTGATTGGAATGGATATTGTACATAATATGTCCCTGCAGATGTTTTCTCCAGTGGGGCACATTGAATTTCATTTAAATGCCAAGGCTCAAAATCTAAAACAATGTGACTTTAACAAAAAATCTGATGAGGAATTTGATGAGAAAATGGCAAGAATTCCTGTGGCATTTGGGTAACAATTTCAAGCCTTCGTTTTAATAGAATAAACAGGATCATATTTCATTCAAATCTGGCAATGAGATGAGCTTTGGGTATTACATTGATATAAACCAATAAAGAATTTGCAAATTTGAAGCACTAATTAACAGACACAATATTAAATGAAAAAAGTTTGCTCGAGGGGCAAATATATTTTGAAGACTTTAAACTTTTATTAAAAGACAATTTTGAATAGCTTCTTCTGCATTTGACTATTTTAGTTTCAAAGAGAGGGATTCTTGTGTTTTTAAACTAGCTTGTTTAATATTGTTGGAATATAAATTAATAAAATAACAGTTTCACTTCTTCCTTTCTGAAATAATAACTCAATGTCATTTCACTTGAGTTAGTGAAAAGAAAAATACCTCATAAGTTGAACCTACACAGCCAAGAGCTGTGTGAGAGGAGGTTAGTATTTTATTATCTACAATGAACTCCAATGCTATTTCTATTAATTTTTTTTTTTAAGTCTTACAGTGCTGAATCAAAAAGCACTCATATTTAGAACCTGACTGCACTATTACGAGAGTCCTAGTAAAAATGTATAAACAAAAAAAAAAACCAATTTGGAAGTTTTGGTTTACCGGTCACATATGTACCATAGTAAGAGGATTTTCTCTAGGATTCTTGTGTTTTTAAACTAGCTTGTTTAATATTGTTGGAATATAAATTAATAAAATAACAGTTTCACTTCTTCCTTTCTGAAATAATAACTCAATGTCATTTCACTTGAGTTAGTGAAAAGAAAAATACCTCATAAGTTGAACCTACACAGCCAAGAGCTGTGTGAGAGGAGGTTAGTATTTTATTATCTACAATGAACTCCAATGCTATTTCTATTAATTTTTTTTTTTTAAGTCTTACAGTGCTGAATCAAAAAGCACTCATATTTAGAACCTGACTGCACTATTACGAGAGTCCTAGTAAAAACGTATAAACAAAAAAAAAACCAATTTGGAAGTTTTGGTTTACCGGTCACATATGTACCATAGTAAGAGGATTTTCTCTACCTAATTGCAACGCTGCACATAGTAGCCTTCTTGATACTACAATATCTAAGACTTATGTATCTAAAGACTCATACTTCAGAAAATGGGAATGTCAGCTAGAATATTAAGGAATGAAATCTATGAGACCGACCTTCACATAGGACTGTTTTTTGAAACAAGTGGTTATTTCATCCTAAGCATAATACCATCAAAATCTGCTGATGATAAAGTCACCTGCTCTGACAACTCAGCAGCTGTGCTGCACTTAAAAGTTGTCACATATTTAATTCATTAGCAAGCCAGCCATCATCTTCTTTCAAGAAATTAAGGATTTTTTTACTTCTAAATGTAAGGTACCATTTCCTCTTTCACACTCTATATGATTATTGTGCACCTGTATCTAATCCTGCAATGGCAGGTCCATGCTCCCTTATATCTTATCTCAGGTGATGCCTCCATTTTTTCTAACCACTTTCATTTTTCTTGTCTTTATACAGTTGATTGTGGTACCTTTTTTTTTCTTTTTTATTTAAAGGAAAATTATGAGGTAAGTGTTTAGGAAGGTAATTGATCTGTAGTTTAGAGATAAAAGGCCTGATCTTTCCTTCTGATAATGAATGTGCATCAAAGTCAAGTTGAAGCACTTCACATGCACTGCTTAATGAAAACTTGTAGAAAATGGAATGTAAAAAAAGCCATTAGCCATAAAAATAAATGACAGGGAGTTCTGCAACCTATTCACTGAAGATTTGTGTATCACTTGGATTCAAAATTTATACAATTTACACACAGACATGCAATACTGCCTAAGTTTTATGAACACCTGATTCACAAAATCCCACATGTAGAGTGTGTAATCTTTATGCCCATAACACTGCACCTGAAGAATGCCCAGAATAATTTGGGGCTAGGATCCAAAATGAGGAAGACTGTATATTTTTAAAGGGCAGACATAGAAAGCCCACTCAAAAACAAACACAAAGTTTGGAGGCAGAATGAAATCTGTTTCTTCCTCTTTACACCAGTGCATATCTCAGGATTACGTGACATACCCCCACACTAGACTAGTGGTTAATGTGTGAGAATTTACAGAGCATCCATGCTTCCTCATGCTTCTATCCCAACTTTATAGCCTGTTCAAAAACCAAGGGAGAACCATCTGTGGTATATAAAAGGCATAAAGGCACTAACTGTGAATAGGAACTGTGAACATCCTCCACGGCAGAAGTCAGAGCAGAAGCCCGGGTCAACACAGATACGGGTGGGGGAAGTAAAAGAGGGTCTCTGTCCCATGTGTCATGCTGGGTGTGATCACACATGCTCCAAGGCATATGGAGAGCGGATAGTCCCCTTAACCCTCTTCCTAAAACCATGCCCACATAAGCCCACCACAACAAAGTGGGTTTTACTCCACTGTTAACACACATTATTTTCTTAGAAAAAGAATGTGATGCAAACAAATACTTCAGAAGCAGAGTGAAATATAAAGGCTGTTGGGCTTGCCTCCTGTGCAGCTCTTCCACAATAACAATGAGCTATCAGAGAAATTACCTAATCACAAACCAAGGGAAAAAGTTTTAGGTATAGAGAGCAATTACAATATGGACAATTAAACAAACGGAGGCAGTAAGCTAGAGTGGGATATTGCAGCACTACAGCTTCTCTGTGCTAATTCCCCCATTGTTGCCACATTACTAAGGAGTACGTTACCTTACATTTACCATGAGTTAAGAGAAATCAAGCCTGCAGTTTCCACTGCGGTGCTGCCAGTTCATGTTTTTGCTTTATGGATGCAGTTACCTGTTTGCCCACCCATCTCATTACAGAATTACATAACAGATCATTTCCGTATTAAAAACAAATTCTGTATTAAAACCTATCTATCTACTTCATATCCTATAGTCCTCACTGCACTGCACTGGTGAATGCAATTTTCCAAGGAAATCTATCATAGCTCGGATATTTAAGATAGTTATTGATCTGGAAGTGGAAGTATTTATGAATAAACACATTTGAACCTGTAGCTGCCACATTATAAGACACTTCTGAGGAACTGATGGAAGGATCTAAGTACACTTATTGAATCTACAATGCAATGCTGAATCACTTAAAATACTACAGGAATGAGTGAAGTATCATGAACCAGAAGAAACAATTCAGGCTGCACACTGAGGGGCTCTAAATGGCACAGGAGTAGACATGGAATACAGCTAGCAGTGTCATGGGCTGCTCAGCAAAAATGTTTGTCAGTGACTATAAAAGCAAGTAAGATAATCTGTTTTGCTGAGACAGGAAGAGGGAACAATACTGAAAATACTAGCTCATTATTCAGATCATCCCTTTATTATCCAAGGAAACAGTGAGGTGAGATAGCCCAGATAAAGCAAAATCACAGACATTATGAAATAGACATCAAAGTTTTAATGGGGAGGAGAAACGCTACCAACATTGAAGTACAAAGATCCCAAATCAAGCCCAATCAAACCAAGCAAAACCACACAACACAGAACTCTGTAAACGCAGCTATAGTGTATCCAGGCTGAAGTCAGTTCAGGCAGAGCATGCATGGTTAACATGAAAACTTCAATAATACAAGTGAAGAACTTAACCGTAGAATATAACACTGATTTGAATCTTTAATAGTGAGTGCAACTTTCAAAATCCAATTTCATTTACAGAAAAAAAAAGGAACTCTAGCACAGCAGAGGAAAAAGATATATTTGTGAAGCAATTTCCAACAAATACGTCTGTAAATATTAGGTCTTTCCAAATTAAAGCTGCAATAAATAAGAGGGGATGACACCTCCTCTACACTACATCCACTTTTTTATACTAAGTACTCCTAGGTACCCTTCCATAGCCTGAACTACATCAGGGAAAAATTAAAAATGCAGACGTTTTAAAACCACCAAAAAAAATTTTAAAGGTAAATAAATAAACACTTTGTGGTACTTAGTGCTGCGTGTAATCAGCTAGGTTGAGAGTTTGGCAAGCCTAAAAAACCAGATGGAATATTTATGCAGAGAAAGATAACTTCCACAACTACAATAAGGTCTAGATCCTGCAAAGAGACACCTACTTTGCAATGTCAATAGGAATATGAACGTTTTATGAGGGTACATAAGACCCTCATAATCTGCAAGATTCAGGTCTCAGATGAGATAAGATATACCAATGCTATCAATTCTCATGTATGTTTCTGGATTAAGGGAGAGCTGTTTCCTAAACCAAGTTTAGGAAGGAGTCCATGCTTTTCACTTTGATTACAATACCTTCAGCCTGTTCTGAAAACAGCCAAACTAGATGAACCGTAAGTATAGCATAAAAGTCCCTGAAATTTCAGTCTCAGCAATTTACCAAAGACATGTCTTAGCTGAACAAAACACAGCACTTTAAATCTGGCAGAATTTACTGACAACTACTGAAACCAGCACTGCTGAAATCGACCAGTCAGCCCAAGAAGCAGCTGTATTTGTTAGCTAGAGTCACCCTTCTCTGCTTTACATCCAAACTAATAAAGTATCTAAATGCTTATATTATAAGTCTTTAATATTTCTGAACATGGTATCCTAAATAGGAACAGTCCCAAGAAAGCCGCAGAGGAAAAGGACAAATGTCATTGTGCATTTTTGCAAAAAAATGCTGCAGGCTGTTGAAACATTTATGATTCTTGAGTAGCTATTTGAATCTGGCAAAACAAGGGCACTGTGCATAATTCTCCTTTAAATACACAACTTCAGCAAAATGCTACTCTAATTTACTCCCCCAAAGTAGCTTACTTGGAACAGGAAGTTTCTTCTGTAAAAGAGTAATTTATTACATAGTAACTCATACTTCCTTAAAATTCTTCATTTCTGAGATGTTGGCAGAGATTTTTAAGAAATATATCTAAGAAAGCAATTCAGTAGCATGGCAGTTGACCATCTTCAATAGCAGTTAGGCTCTTTTCAATAGTCATTCCAATAAGAAAAGCACACTACTGGAATCATCTCATTCTAAACAGCACAAGCATGCACAGCTTCCCACAGGCAGGCAGCAGGATTTGCACAAGGAGACAAAAGAACAGGCAAGTGTTCAACAAATTTTGGAGATTAAGAAAATTGCGCTTATTTTAAAATTTCAATAGCAGCAGATGAGAACCAGGTCAGGCTATTCAATCACAGTTCAGAAAATAAATTGCTTAATTTTCAAAAGCTTTCAGTATTAATTTAACTCTGCTCTCACTGAAGTCAATGGGAGCTGCTAACAGGATTCAGCGTGATAGTCAGATGAGCCTCGAGCAATTTTAGAAACCTGATCTTCAAACTCTGCCACCTTGGTCATTGCTCAATATATATTATATTCAAGTACACATGTACATGGTGTTTCTTGCCTGTTTCTTGCCTTCTCTTTCTTTCTGCTAAAACACACATATGAATGCACTCACAAACACAACAACTGAAATGAAAATTTGAAGTACTCATGTGATTTCTATCTGTACAAATTTCTCCCATTCAGGAAAAACAAAAACAAAACAAAAGAAAAAAAAAAAAACACAAAGATCAGCACACAATCTATTTCAACCACATTGTGGGTAGTCCAGCAAACTTTATAATTATGGGTTTCAGAAAGCACATCTTTTAAGCTCTACATACATATCTGTCCCGGAACATTGTTCATCGTTCCACAACTTGGAATGCAGCTTTTCAATAACCCAAAAGGATATGTCTGGTTTTAAACAGGTACAGAGCCGATTAAGCTGCCAGGAAAGGTAAGCAGTTACATTTATGGATTCCAGCACTGCTGCTGGGGTAAGACAGAAGGTTTAGAATGAAGTCCCTATCATGACTGCCCACTGACTTGTCTTATGGAATAAAAAAATCTATTCTCCTCCATGCTGGGATCCATGCTCATCTCTCTGAATTTGAAAAGACATAAATAAAATTCTACATAAGCGTATCACAAGGGTTTCTGAGAAAAGGAAAATGCTGTGTGTAACAAGCAGGCACTTCTGTGAAAAATCCAAAATAGCCATCTCCACAGGATGTTATTGCTAGAGAATGACGCCATTGCCCTATTACAATCCCTCACAGAAAAAGTGGCTTAAAAAAATTCATACATCTCAGGCAATCAGTACCTACTGATCACTCAAGGCAAATCTGTCAACCTCTCAACTCTCTCAGAACTCGTAATACTTAGAGATATGTAGAGCTCCGCTTGCCAGACACTCCCTAGACTGCTATGCTGGGGTCCGCATCTCAGAATACAAGTTTCTGAGAATAGGCCCCCTCTCTATCCCTTTTCCGTACTGTGTCACACTTCTTGGGCAGTCTTCATCTCTCTGTCCCTTTCCCTATAACCCTCTGAGAATAGCACCACTCAGAATTGCTGCTCTCATCATCGAGACCCATGCTAGACCACCAGCCTCCCCTACAGCATACGCACTGACTTTCCATACATCCGTGTCTTTCCCAGTTTTGAGGTTACTCCTTCACGTGTAATAGCAAAGCCAGCAAACATGGAGGTTTTGGCAAGATTTCCACATACAGTTCTTTTTGGGAAAGCAGAAGAGCTTCACATATAAATTACATATATATAGATACACACCCATACATGTGCGTGCACGCATGCGCGCGCGCGCACACACACACACAAAGACATTAAAAATCCATATCCATTTCTCTTTCCTGACCCTCTTTCTGGGCTCAGGTCTCATGGGTCAGTTCTCTCTCAGATACTTTTGAGAAGTCAACAATTTTTCTCTAACAGTTCACACTCATTTTTTGAAATGTGTTTTTCCCCTTTCCCCTCCAAATCAGTTGCTTGCCCATGGCAGGCTGCACAATGAATTTCCTTCCTCATACCTTTCCAGTTAAAGTTATTCATTCCTTCACTAAAGCATCCTTTAAAACGGTTTCTATAATTTTTTTCTTTATAACCCCCAGCCACCTTTCCGCTGGTGTCCTTACAAGGGCCTCAAACAGTCTCCAGCACATAAATGGAAAACCAATCAGGATTCATATATTGTATATACACAGCTTATGCAAATAATTTTTCAGTAATAATTTTCCAGTAATACTTTACTGTTCACAGTTTCTTTCAGTTACCTGTACTTTGCACAGAAAATGGTTCAATGAAACTCAGCCCCGCGACTATAGGCGCACGTCCGGGTGCTGCCAGACTCCACTGTCAGACTACAGCATTCTGAGCAAAACCTGAAGTAAATGTAAGCAGTTTTCAAGTTTCTCCAGGACCGTCATTTGTGTGACAGAACCTTTTATGTTAACTCCCAGACATTTCTAGCAAGCATTTAACATTGATTTTGCTTACACAGGCAATATCCTGTTAAAGCCAGCAAAAGGAAGAGAATCAAAAGACCCTCTCTACACAAACTAAGCTTTGATTAATCCTGGGTAGTTCTGCAGCGGTTAGAAACTCAGCCAAACATATGACTTTGAAATTAGAATTGTACAACAAGATTAAAAAAGAGGCATGCTATGCTAATAAGAGAAAAGAGAAGATGTTAGAAAAGATACAGTGGGTTTTTTTAAGGTCTAAAATTTAGGATTTCAAAGGTCAATATATCATAGTATGGGGGAGAAGTTCAATTTATTGCTAAGATCAATTGGAGCTTAAAATGCTACGTAGACATTTTTTGATGCTGGTTATTATATTTGAGGTAGGTAAATCATTCATACTATGGATAAGTAAACTGAGGCACAGAAGTTCGTGTTCTTGGCTGAAATCACACAGTATTAAGCAAAGCCTACTTTAAAAAATGTGAAGTACTTCACTTAGAAATTATTGTTGATGAAAATCAAGTACCTAATTATAATCAAGTAGTAACAAGTTAAGCTGTCACGTGAGAGTAAAAATGAGAAACACACTGAAACCTGCAGGCTTGTTTTCTGGATGCAATATATATGGGCTTGGAGTGCTTTCCAAATTATAAACTGTCATTAAAGCATTATCTAAAATCAGGAAATACACCTTACAGAATATTACTTGCCCAGTGCAGTCATCCTATCTTATGAAATTAGGATACATCCTTATGTACATCCTGTCATGTCGCCATGCTTTTCCACCAGTTTAAGCAAAACTTCATAATGAAATCTAGCAATTCTTCAAAACTATTATACAATGTTTAGTCTTCAAACATCAACTTTCACTATGGGCCCAATCCTGTAAGGTGCTGAGTGTCCTCTGTTGCCATTTGACATTCACTTTGGCTTAAAAACTCATAAAATTGATTACAATGTCACATTTGACTGATAAATGCCTCAGGGCAAGTCATAAATTTATTTAGAATAAATAAGAGCAAAAGGAAAAAAGCAAAACATAACTGAAAAACTGTGTAGCTTCCGACACATTAGGCACTAGCACTCTCTTTCATTTCACTGCGCTGATGGAAAATGGCCTAAGAAATAAAAAGGAAGACAATATGAGTCTTTCAGTTGAAAGTTCCATACTATGTAGTCATTTATTTCCTTCTGAGATTGCTAAACTGACAACAAAATCTCTTAAGTTGGTAAATATTAAGGGAAAGGAAGAGTGTCATTTTTTTCTTTGACAGTTGTATAATATCTAGGCATAAAGGGAACAGTGGACACCGATATTTTTCATGACAAACTGTAGGAACAGTGGAGAAGTCATGTGTCTTTAATGCAAAGTGAAAAAAAAAGCTAGGTCATTTAGGAGTGGCAGAAAGGGTAGCTCTCTTACTTCGAAAACGGTGTTTGCACATACTATGAACACAATTCATGCAATTATATTACATCACTACATGTAAGAAAATTTAGCAGGAGTACTTCAGTAAATGTGACATCACCATTTCTTTCCCATTTTGGTCCCGAATGTGTCATCATCTCTACAGACCAGAATAATTAACTATTACTAACAAAGAGTGCTTACATTCTAATACAATGAAATGGAAAAGAAGTCTCAGAAAGCTCATCCATTAAAAAAGACAGAGTATGGGTTAATTAATTTTCAAGGCTAAAAGACATCATTAGATTATTTTATCTGACCTCTTACATACACAAACCTTAAAATGTCACCTGGTTCGCATTGCGCTAAGTCAAATGACAAAATACCACTGCCTGACCACACATCTGCTCCACCTTCCTCAGAACTGTACTTCCATAGATGTACAGGAAAATGTGTGCAACCAAAATGGGAAAATGAAAGGTTTTAATCTAAAACAGTAGCATCTCCTCCTCTTACAGCAAAACACCATTTGTTTGGTACAAGTAGTTATTTTGCAGCCAGCATTAACTAGACCACTTATTATTATAGCCTGTCCAATTCCTCATCCAAAACTGCAAGTGGTATCCAACATACACTGAGAGCCCAAGGATACAAGAATTAGAGCTGTAGTGTCTCTAGCTCAATGATTCTTGTTATGCACTATTTGGGGTTTGCTCCATTACAGAGAAACAGATTTACCGCAACTTGTGGACATTCATTCAAGCTTCAAGCAGCAGATAAGTCAGCCCAACCAATGATCCATTACAGTATTTATTATACTAACAGAATGATCTTTCAGTTATTGTTCATGTGGATTTACTGACAGGAGGAGAGTAAAGAATGAAAAGTAGTGACAGAGGAACAAAGCTGACAAAAGGCCTGAGAGCAAACGTTGCCTTATGTTAATCATGAGGCCATAAATATGTGAGTAGTTTTGGCTGGAGCAACTTTTATTGGTTAGCAAAACGAGGATTTTAAGATTTTTCCTTCTTCTCCATTCTAAATTTCGGCACTAGTCTAACTTCAGTATTTCAAGACTGGTAAACTTAAGTAGGTAGGCATGCCTCCTACCAAACTGACTTCATACAGGTGCCCAGCAAATACCCACACTGTTTAGTGGCTGAGAAGTGGGAGGAATCAAATGTCAAAAAACAACAGGTCATGTACATTCTTCAGTACAAAAACCTCTAGCTAGCGTATCTGCTAAATGAAGAGAAGGGTTTGAGATGTTTTGCTCAGGAACATACAAATGGTCTACAATGGAGTTTTCCATGTTCCATATATTCAAGTACCTGCTTTGTATTTAGTATTTGATGTCGATAGTGGACTGTTTTGAAATTCACCTTAATTAAATGAATAGTAAATATGATTGATAAAACTGATTCAAAAATCTATAATTAGGATGTGGGGGAGTTAACTATTAAATTATTTTTTTTTTAACTGTTAAGGATAAAATGCTGATAGAGTTCTATTAGTAAAACAGTTCTGGAGGAATAAAGAAGCTATGAGGGCTGACATTAAATCAATTCGAGAACAGTAGTAATGGTAGGGAGTTTTAAGGTTTACACTTTAACTGCGTTAGAGAATTCTGAAGAAACAAAAAAAGAATTAAAAGTTTTTTTCAAAATGCAGCATAACTTGGCTCTTCTAGCACTTCTACCATAAGCAGTGTTGAAAGCTAACTTTCCCTTTTAGTATGACAGGTAGAATTGTCACTTAGACCATCAAGCCATTAAACCAGTTTTTAAAAAGTATTTTGTAGATTCCGTAAAACTAGCATTCTAGATAATTTTCCAGTGCCTTTTCAATCAAGAAAATCTGGCTGAAATTGCACTATCTGACCTTCCGATTAATGGCCCTGCGTCTTGCCTGTCATACTAACACAGAGTTTGGGGAGTAGTTAGGATTCATCTGGAAGCGATATAATTTCTGCCTTTGTCTTTCTTTTCTGGACACTAATGGCTTTTAGTCAGTTCTCTTCACTCAATGTATGACACATGTAGCCACTCTATTTTAGTTGTCCATTATCTTCAAGCATTATGACAAGAACAAACCAACTTGTTAAAGAAGTTGAGTTCAGCTATATGTATTAAATTTCTACATATCCTTTGCTTATAAGGTGCTGTTTTCAATTGTCACTAATGTTTACCTGAGTGCAACACTATTACTAATTAAAAGAGGCTGCTTAAACAAATATAAAAGGTCACAAGGCTGGTGGATTCAACATTAGTGTTACTGTTCAATTTCTCTATGCATTTCTGTCTGATGATTTTTGTTCTACAAATTATCTACTTTTTTAAGCAAGAACTGTGGGAAAAAATCAACAACCAGAAAGCTACAGCTGGTGGTCTGAAGTCCAAGGCCTGAGCATGGTACTTGATATTGCTTCCTCGAGATCATGCGAAGACTATAGATAGCACTCATAAGCAGAAAGTAATACATACATTTCTATAGATGCTTACAGGATCACTGATATAAACTACTAGGGGAAACAGATTCTATTAGGAAAAGTGACACCTGTAGTTCTACAAGCTTTTTAAATAATATTTCTGCTCTTTAAATATTTATCACTGAGCTGCAAATAAAACATCTGTAATATCCTGTGTAAATAACGTGCATTGGATGGCTTTTAGAAATATGTTTGACTGTATTAACATTTTACTCAGTTGTACCAACCTGACGACTGGTCAATGTCTGTATTAAGGCTGCATTACAAAGCATTTCAATTCCATTTTTATTCCTCATGCTGTTGTAAAGAAACAAGAAATCCCCCATCTCTCATTATTAGGACACCAATGAGATAGGAGGTGTCTAGGTATTGCTGAGAGGTTTGAGAAGCTCAACTATTCTTGTTGGAGCTTCTCTAGCCAGGCAACACAGTAAGGTTCCATTGGAATTTAGGTGACCTTTAGGTCTATGTGGCAAAGGTGTTTTATTCTGACCTAACTGTATTTTTGTGTGATTGGGCTCTGGTTGAAGCTAACAGCAATTTGCCTCTTCCCTAGCCAAATTTTCCCAGGACCAGCCATGCCTGTGAAATGATACTTGTAGCCATGTTTTTCTGTGTTCCCCAATGATGGGATGTTGTATCCTAAGCGTGGGCACATACACACAGAGCCTAAAAACAAAGGGGGCATGTTTATCTTCTACCTGAAGCTGGATTTTGCATTGGGTTTTTAGGACACAGTGGTTTGTACTACCTGATACTTCCACATGTACCTGAGCCACCTTCTTTGGTTTCTCACCTTGGGCCAGACCAGGAGTAATGAGGCAGCTATGCTCTAGTCTCCATGACATCTTTTCTTCCATTCCTAAAAGCCTAGTAACATCAAAGACCTCACTTCAGCTGAGCGAATCTGCAAGACAATGAATAAAACAAACTTTGCTCATAAATAATATGAAACCTTGACAACAAGAAAGTATTTTACCGATCTGAACTATCCAGCCATACTGCAGTATCCCAAACAGAAGAGGCACCTTTCATTAAGGCACTAAAACTACATTTCACACAGTATGCTTTTAAACTCCCATCAGTCTCAAACCACAAACCTGTTGCACTTGAAACAGAATGATTCTCCACTAGTTCTCTCTCTATCAGATGACAAGCAACGTTCAAAAGATGCCTTATTTCAGAAGACTAAACCTATATGTAGCAACTTTTGTGTTCTGCTATATTTTCTCCCTGTTCTTTCTTGTCAGGCCTTCATCAGAACACCTCCCCGCAGAGGGTGACAGG
Source organism: Pygoscelis adeliae (assembly GCF_000699105.1). Classification (NCBI taxonomy): domain Eukaryota; kingdom Metazoa; phylum Chordata; class Aves; order Sphenisciformes; family Spheniscidae; genus Pygoscelis; species Pygoscelis adeliae. Next base: position 5,812,733 of record NW_008824053.1, on the reverse strand, counting down.
CAGTGCAGCTGTATAACGTTAGCTTTGCCCTTCAATGAACAATCATCTCCTCCTGATGTGTGTGTCTTAGAACACATTCAACAAAAAGTGCCTACTTATTCCCTGAGTGCTGTCCTTTCTTTCTCCATCCTCTCAGATTTTACAAAAACCCAATCATAACTGGGATAGAGAAGGAACCGTCAGCTGAGTAAGTATCAACAGGAAGAACCTGTTCTCACTGAACCCAAGACTTCTCTGATAATCTAAATCCAACAGATCAAAGAAAATTGCTGGGTGCATTTCAGGCAAGGCCCTGCACTCAACCCTACAAAGCCAACTACTGTCTGTTCAGCTGCACAGTGCAAAGTTGGTGGTGGAAGTGGGGATAGGATAGTGGTGTCTGTGACAAAAGACAGCCGAGAAAAATATACCTGTCACATACCCAGTGCACTGCCAGGCAACTCAAAGTGCTCAACTTCATATAGTCTGATACCTCAGGTGCTCTGAAGTCAGGGGAATGGCAGGTAGAAGATTCTCCAAAATCTTCTATGCCAGTTCCTTGTCATTATGAATATAATTTTGTAGGTGGATTTGGAGTTACAGGCTCAGGTATCAAAATAAAACACAGAAATAGCCCTGTACAACTAGCAATGTGGTTTTATCCTCTTGCTGAGGATAAAACTTCCTAGAGTACATTCATCTGCAAAATCACATGGCAGCGTTGCACTTGTAACATAAGCTAATCACACAGGCTAACAACAGGAGGTAAGTTTAAGCTCTCAGAGCAAGGTATAGCAAGCAAAAAAGAATCAGCATGAAGCTCTATAGGTGGCTGCAGAGTCCCCATGGATTCTTACTGCTCAACTCGCTTCTTCACTCCTACTTTATAGCAATCCAGTAAGACCTATCATCACCTGAATCATTCTGACACCCTGTTTTCCGAGGGTACTGCCTGCCTCTCCCTCTGTCCCAAATGCATTCAGTCCATCCCCTCAAGCAGCTCACTGCCACCTGAGCAAGGTTTAGCTTACACATGCCCACATAATTGGGACAGGGTTCATTTTAGACTGCTAAAGAAAGATTATACATGATTGTCTACCTAACCACAACTAGCCCAACCACCTGCAAAAGGCTAAGACTTGGCACTATTTGTCCAGCTTGTTTTTGTTGTTGTTGAAAAACCTATAACATGTATTTCCAGCTTGAACCACACAACAAATATCTATGTAAGAATTTGAAAATGCACAAGCTTTTCAAGTCACCGTTTCTTAAATGTGGGACAGAATCAACCCCCTATCGTCACCTCTCTTTCACCCTTACATGCCATGGCTATGTAGTGCATGAAAACACTTTATTATATTCACAGACAATGCAGCAGTGTAATAATGTTAGCTTTGTCCTTCAGTGCAAAATCATTTTTTTCTGACGTGTGTCTTAGGACCCATAACACTGAGACATCTGAAAATAGTGATTCATTTTAAAGATTTCATTCAAGCATCTGCACTAAACGGAATTTACAAAGAAAGAGACATTAGTCTGATCATACAACTTCACTGCTTTGTGTTTCCTACAGCTCAGAGTCACTGACAAGGGATTATACTGAAGGCTACTTCTTTTTCTGTATGTTGCTAGACAATTTCCATTTATGATATAAACCTAAATTTCAAGGTAAAAGGCATTTCATTCTTAAGATTAGCTACATGCTTAAGTGCCTTAAAAAAATCCGGCCATTAAATATATGAAAAGGAATTGTTAAAAAACCCCAAGCTCAAACCAAAAACCCCAAGGGTATGTGCCTGTGCTGGGTTGGGGGTATTAAAAACGCAATGAGCTACAGAGCATTTTTTAAAGCAAAATGCTTTAACGTAACCCTTGAGAACGATATACTTGTGTATGTGTATGCCCATACAGACATACACACTGAAATTAAGGCAACTTGCCCTCATCTGCTCTGGTGCAGCTCTTTCTGATACCATAATTGAGGTCATGTAATAGAAGGAAATCACACTAGTGAGGTCATGTAATAGAAAGAAATCACACTAGCAGAGATAGATTACTCCTGTTCAGATTATTTTGGAAAGTAAGGGAGAAATAGAAAGGTGAATTACAGTGTAATGACAGAAATCAGTTTTTATGTGAAAAATCAGATGATGGATTTATATGACACATGAGTATTACCCAAAATCACTCTGCAACATTAGAAGGTGGCTACATTATAGGTTGAAGGGGAAGACATTTGCAGTGATAGTCATTGATACTAAATGCAGAGAGGAGAAATAAGACAAGGAAATGGAAAAACAATGTAAGAGACAAGCCTTAGAAAATATGTACACCAAGCTGATGACAGAATTAGTTTGGTTGTATTAACAGGTAGGCTTTAGCATAAAATGTTGGACAGTATAAGGTAAAAACAAAATTTGTTAAGACATTTTCCTAGTCTACTAAAAACTAACAAAACTGTAGATATGGATACCATTCAAACTAACCGGTATCAGCTGGATGGACAATGAAACCTCTTGTTCTAGTAACGTACAACATCTTACCATAAATGTTCCTAACAGTGTAGTTTATCATGAAATGTGGGGCTCAAGAAAAGCTGAGTGGAACTTCAATAAGGTTGTCTATAACCTAACTGTGACTAAACAAATAGCTGGTAACATTTCCTTCTGATTAGACAGTGTCTGCATAAATTAAAGAATTATAATTATGTCAGGAACTACACATTAACGAAACTGATTTTAATATACCTTGAAGTATATTGGTACTATTTACTACGAACCAACGTACATAAAAACTTTGTTTACTCTTGTTTTGCTCCTAGCATGCAGTGTATATTAACGTGTCCAACTTCACATAGTAACCAATTGTGACTATTACAATCCATATAATTTATCAGATTTAAAAAAAAAAATTAAATCCAAGCAACACCTTTCCATATGGCCAATTAGTGAAGTCATAAAATGCAGCAAATATATGATGCTGTATTGAACATCTGTGCTGGTTATCCTATGGGAATTTTTAATAAAGGACCAAACAGCATATTGATGTTAATTCTATGTTACCGGGACTTTAAATAAAAAACTAAAATAAATAGCATCCATTAAACTGATCATACTGTTGTAACTCAAATTGTGTTTATTATGCTAATGGAACATGAAATTAAGAAAAAGACCTTTATGCCAGTGGAATTAATTAATGAGCTTTATGAAGGCATTGGGATGTAATTTATTTCTAGATAAGTAAGTCTAATTTGCAGTTCCATGGGTCTCTGCAATGCTGATTGTAATAGTTATTCCTGCAGATGTGCTGCTCACAGCATGTCTTTCCATTAGAACTGAACACCTCATTATATAAACTGTACCTAATTAAACATAATACAGTGGTGACTTGTTAAACTGGCCTTTTTAAGTCAGCAGCTGCCTAAGCTAATAATACCATACACAAGATTTATATCATCTACCATATAATACTGATATTAAAATATACTGCCCAAGGGATTGGCAACTAATTTACCAGTATGTAACAGGTACACTTCAGATTCTGCAATGGAGATTAAAGACTACTAGTCTATAAAAAATCAAATGAATTAACGTCTATTTGCAGTTCTAAATAATTATGAAAGTTTTTTAATAACTTTGTTCTTTTAACAGGTTATTTTAAAAACCATAATCAGAGAATAACACTTTTCCTATGTTCTTTCTCCATATGTGATGGGGTGTTTCTCTTATGTGGTCTGAGTTATTACAATATTTGAACACAATTAGATGTATGTGCAGACTCACTTTGTTTCAGGCAAAACAAAATGAGAAACCGCCAAGACAGATACAGCTATTTCTTTAACTTTGCAAGTTTGATTCTGTGACTATTCTGTACATGTCCTTCTTTTCACCAAAATGTAGATATATCTCATATTTAAAATATGACAGTCTGTTGCCATGAAGTCTGACTATTTTGGTCAGAAAATGAGAAGGTCAGAAAATACACTGAGAACAGATGGATTCTCTCATGAGATAAGACAGGAATATTTGAAAACTACACAATATTTTGGATAAACAATGCCTGATCATGAAAACTTCACAATCTGTCTGCACCCTGTGGTTTAAGACTTGTTTTCTGTTTTGCTCTTCTTCAAAGGCTGCATCAACTGCCACTTTATGTGCTAATGTAGAGTGGCATTACTTTTGTTCTTCCCATTTTGCCAGTCTCTGTATGAAAAAGATAGGTTTTGCTCGCAGGTATACGAGTGGAATGACATAGCTATCCCTTTTCCCCTCAGAAGCCTGTGATTCTTCCTTTCCTCCTTGCTCAAGTACACAAAACTGGCTCATCTTCCGCTAGCTCTTGCTCTATCCCACAACGGAACCATCGGAAGACACGTGAGCAGCCCTGCATATTGCTGCCACCTCTCCTCTGAATGAAGAAAATGAGGTTCAAATTCTAAACATCTTTTCACATATGCCATTCAAAGCAATAAATTTTAAAACACGCATAAATTTAGTCAAAGAGTTGAGTCCACTGATGTCCAATATCAAGACTCAAGTTAAAAGTTAGAAATGTCAACGTGTTTACTCAGTATGGACTTAAAGTTCCCGAAAATATTCACTCTCTTGTACAACTTTTTCTTGCACAAAGGAGTTAGAAAACACACAAAAAAGGAAATGTGGTCATATTACTTGAAGCTCATCACTTTGCTTGGATTCTCTTCAAGTTTTGAAGGAAAAGATTCAGAATCAGATCAGATTTGTTCTGAGCCACTTTCGCTGTCTGACTGAACACACAACAAAAAGACAGTGTTCTTAAATCAACCGTCACTTTATCTTTGTTTTCAGTAAGCTGTGACAATCGAACCACAATCCTCTTCTAAAGACTGCTGCTCTGATAGCAACCTCTGTCACTCTCATAAACCTTAATATCTGCAGCGTCACACTTTTAAGGTTTCTTAGGAAAGACAGTTTGACTGTCATTCTCCTCTTCTTGCCAGAATCCCTATATCATTCTGGACTGTGGTGTGAAACACATGAATCACTGCAAATTAAGGTACAATTAGAGTTTGTGCTAGAGTTACAGATTCAGAGAAAAGAGATCTGTCCTGTCTTAAAGGATGTGCATCAAGTAACAAAAACATGTGCAATTTATCTTTATTGGCAGAAAATGAAGAGCAGGCTTCCAGACTGAAACAGCTTGTACACAACAGCTTATCCTGCGAACAGAAAGGGGGTTCTTGGGGTAGAGCTGACAGCATGCTTAGAAGGAGCACAGCATTCCAGGATAAAGAATAAAACAGGTATTTGCATGGGAACCTGTGATTAGAAGCAAAGCCTGTACAGGAAATAATTTCATATGTAGAAATTGTTCCATAATCACTCTGTTTGAACGCTGCCTTTACCAAGGCTGCATTTTAATTTCCTGGATGTCACCATTTACTTCATGCTTTCAAAAGAGAGTCCTCCAACTATCATCTAAGGTATTTAATTCTTGCTTGGGATCTTTATTGTGAAATCTTTTATTATAAAATCCCTGTACTAAAACAACTATCTTTAAAATAAAGGATACTGTTTCAATTCAAAAATGGAGCTCTTTTTTTCCTAGAAGTCCCATTTAAATTGCTTCACTCTCAGTAATCAAACATGAAATGTAACAGAACAGCAACATAATTTGCTGTGAGAGTAAAATTTAGCAGAATCAATCAACAATAAGAAGAAAATAGGAGCTCATGAGCTCCATGGGTCCATTATAATTATTATTTTTAATTAAAGTATTCCAGACACACATTAATTTTCTTTGCTCACTACTTTTATTGTTTGACTTGCCTTGAAATGGGAACTGTGAGCACTTTGAAAAATGGGTTGAAAGACTCTCTTGTTTCACAACAGCTTGAGTAGTTACTTCTCCATCCTGTGCCAAAATGCATTTTAGTAACGTACCACAGCTAAACTCCTCCATGATTCACCACAGATATCCTCTGCCTCTTAAAGCAAGGGAAAACTAGGAAAATATTTTCTCTATGTCTCCATCAATGAAAGCACAGAAATCTCACCAAGGGTTTAAAGAGATCTAAAGAACGGGCCATGTACTGGATCTTGAATTTGAAAAGCATTTTCAAAAGTGATGTTATTTTAAAATTAACAATCTTTATTAGTGTCTCCAAAAAGAAGAGAAAAATCCTGTCATTGTGCTCCCCAACTACATACCAAATTAAAAAATACTAAGATAAACAAAATCAAATAAAATACAAACTTCTTTAATGAGATCAATAGAAGGTTTATGCATTTAATTCAAATTTCAACTATTTTATAGAAGCATTTTAGAGTTTCTTACTCTGCCTGGGTCTGGTGAAAAAAAATTTCTAAATACAACAAGAAGGGTGGCTTCACAAGCCTACTGGTGTGACCAAGTTTTCCAAGGTCATATATAGTTTCAGGAAATCAATGAAATTGAAAGAAATATCTAGATAATTTGATGCTTACATGAGCTGAGCTTCTAAAATGTTTCTGAGAAAGGGACTCACAACTGGTCTGATCTCGTAGGTGCCTGAGAAGACTGGCTTGAAAGTTATACTGCCTATTTAACGTCTTTCTTTTACAGTTAAGTATACTTGTGTGTATACTAGACACACAAGCAGTTATCCTGGAAGCATAAAAAAGATCTTAGACCATCACTTACAGCTGATCTTCAACCTCCTTGGGAGACGAAGGAGGGCAAACAACTGGGATCAACCAAACAAAGTCCCTCAGGAACATTCCTCCCTAGAGGAAACTAAAAATATGCAATAATATCATGGGCGGGGAAAAAATTACTCTGTATTAAAGACCTCACAAAAAGACAGTTATTATTTCAGCCAATTGCTGTTACCATAGAGTCAAAAGAAGCTGTTGGATGAAAGAAAATGTTATGAAATTACTCATATTTTTCCTCTCAAACTAAATGCAGAAGCTTATTTTCCACTGCATTGCCAAAGACTTTATTCATGGATTCTCTAAAACTTTAATCCTCTTCTGGAATTCTTCAATATATACAAAAAGACCTTTAAAAATTGTTAACATACCATCAACTGAAAAATCAGTATCACATGGTGAATTGGGACAATTGCAGGTGACATTAACAGCACCTTCTTCCAAATAACTCTACAAAACCTGTGTCTGGGTGAAGCAAAGCCTCCTAATCCACACTCAAGACAACAGAAAAACCGGAGAAAAGTTCCATTCACTAATGCCTCGCACTATCACTTCTCCAACAGGACAATCATTTTTTGAAACCCTGAAAAATAATGAAGGTTTTTTTTCTAATGACTTGGAAGGCAAAGAAAAAGTATATGCATGTTATTCTGAGTTCATTTTGTTGCCAGAACTCGGATATTGTAACACTGGGAGGTCACACAGACACCTTGAGAGAACAGAACTGACAGGTTTGTTAATTGCCAACAAAGTTACAGCTCTAATATCTGTTCAATTATAACAAAATTTTCATGATTTGAGGGGTCAGTCTCCATTCCCCAAGTGCATACCGCAAAGAACACTAATGAAACATTGTGAGTAGAGTTCAGACAGTTGCTTCTGCTCCCATCAAGGACAGAAATCTCCACCGATTTCAATGTAAACAGAATCAGGTCCTTCATGTGCGTATTAAATAAAGCAGACACTTCTGTCTCAATCCTTTCTGAATGCGTGCTTTTGAAGCCACAAAGGAGGTAAGACGATCTGATAAAAGTAACAGATGAAAGTATATTATTATCTATACTATCTCCGTTACAAGATATAAAAAACTCTGCAGTGTCTGTATGTATTACCATAAGCTACAGTGAAAGTTGACCTGGTTTCTAGAGGACAGTTTTTTAAGTATGATGCTGCAGCAATTTTTGATGACATACTTTTATACAACATTTCTCATGCCACTGAAGATTAGATATGTCTGCAAAACACAATATAAATACAGCACCAGAATTTTATCTTATCCCTTGGCCACTAGCTATGAAGTAAATGTTTCAATATTGTTTTCTATACAAATATGAATCAGTAAGACTTTTCCTCAGAATTTTGTTAAAAGACAGACATCATTATCATTGTCATTGTCACTAACAACAAGAATTACTACTTCTTAATTGCATGTTCTCTTTCCTCCCTCTGGGAAGGCTCCAACACAGAATCCTTCTAGGATGTACATTAAAGGCACTGGCATTTTGATTTAGATTTCTCTAGCTCCAGAAGCAAATTCTCAGAGCACCAGGGTGAAAAACAGTAAAAAATCCACAGAAGGAAGCACAGCTTCCCCAGTGAAGGAGTACCCCTGTTCAGTAGGTCACAAAGCCGCAGGGAGCGACAGAAGGGTGGGTTGCGCACACCCAGCATGCCTTCGGGGAGAAGAGACATAGGCTGTTCTCATTCAGATGGTGCCCCAGGAGACACACAGGGTAAACCTAGTACAATCAGGTGACATTGTTTTCGAGGCCCAGAACACACTCTACTGAATTACAATTTAATACATTAGGAACTGCATTGGAGTAGTACTATAAGACCTCAGCTAGGCATGTGTGATGTGCTCTGGAGAGTTTAAACTCCATAGGGAAGGGCTTACACGAGGTGGGAAAGAAAGGAATGTTATTCACTCTACAAACAGGGAATCAAGTCAGAAAAGATTTTGGCAGAAAGCTACTGGATGATTACCCTGTGTGAAGGAATCCCAGGCCAGCTGGATCCCAAAATAACACTTCTCCCTGCCAGACACCTCCTAGGCTCCGGCCTGCATCAATTACTGGAACACACACCATAATACCCAACAGTGCTGGTGTTTGCAAAGTAATTTTTCCTGAAACTGAGACCATCACGAATTCAACACATAACTTAAGGGAAAGACAGTTAATGGGAAAAGGTGAGAGAAAAAAAATGCAAAGATGCCTTTGATTCCTCCTCTCTTTGCATAATGAGCCAGATTCTCAGCTAATGCATAGCCTCATTTTTCCATTCGTACCTACTGCGCTCTGATACTCTGTACAACTGGTGTGTTTAACAGCAGGGCTGAGAACAAACCTGTAGACCCAGCCTTAGTACTTTCCAGACCCATACAAGCACATAACGTGGTGAAAGGTCATAGAGCTGCCCACGTTTCTACCCTTTGCCCAACCATACCACCACTTCATCCACCCATGAGCTGAGGATTTGCTCCAGTCACCAAGTTAGTCATCAGGCTTAATGACTGAGTCTTTGTACAAAAGCTCTGTTAAACCTAGAAGTGCACACACAAATTCTGACCTCCGGTGAGAAAAAAGAATGCATGTTTGTGCCCCTTTTAGCTTTTACTGGTTTCCCACCAAATCTCTTAATACTTTCTCTGACTTACTCCAAATTTTCAACTTTTGAATAACTGCATTTGCAGCTCTGCTAATTTTGCTGCTCTGGGAACACAGCAAACTCTGGCTGCCACAACTGTGGTTCTTTTGTGTTCAAAACTGCATCACTTATGTATTTAAAAATACATATGATATTTATAAAGCCTACTCAAAACATTACCAAATTGTCCCATTTTCATGTTTTCATGACAATTTATATGTTTTCCATATGGGCAAGTGCTGACAATATGATACAAGCTTAATGGAACAAACTGTGGTTTCTCTTTATTGTCTTGGCATCAGAAATCTACACTTGCATAAAAATAACTCTCTCCACTATTTTCCAGGGATGATTTTTCATTAATGCAGTATTAAGTGCTGCTCTCTCTCACATTTTACTTAAAAATGTGCCAGAAATTTTCACTGCTCACCTCACCACTGTATCTGGGAGCATTACAAATCTATTGAAAAAAGCAGCCAATATCCAGAGAGTGCAGAAACTCCAGATGAGTTTTCTGTAACCTACCATGAGCTCCACAAAAAGACTCAGGTTTGGGAGGGGAGGGGAAAGGTGCCTCACTCTTTCTATCCACAGGCAGACAAAATTCATGCCCTCTACACTGCCCTTCTACTTCTGTTTTGTCCCTCCAACTTTCCAGAAGCAGAAAGAGTTAATGCCTGCAAGCATTAGGAGAAGACTGTGTGCCGAAAGACTAAGGCTGAAAAAGCTGACAGTAAATGATTTCCTTAAAAGTTCTCAAAGACTCCAATGCAGCACTGAAAAGAGCTATTATTCCTATACTCCAACAGCATATGTACTTCAGCCATCTCCATCCAGTCTCTGCTGCCTCCCTCTCCCTACCTTACTGCAGAGCTGTCCTTTCCTTCTACTCTTCTCCTCCTCCAATTACTGCAGTCCTAATGTAGAGAAAGCTTCCCCTGACCTGAAGCTCCTCGGTAGGCAGTCAGATGAGCTAGCTTTCTCTTTGTTTAATCTAGCTCCTACACACACTTCACAACATGACAGACATGTCAAATGAGCCATCCGCCGGGCCACTGACAGCAGTTTCTGGGGCATAAGAGAGGCAGCTGATGGAGAGGAGATTGTTGGAGGGAGTCAGGAAGACAGGAAGCCATAGGCAATATCACGAGTGCCCTGCTGAAAACTGACAGCTTAATGGGTATGATACTGCTGGTTATTTTACGTACCTCAAGTCTTGGTCTTGAATAATATACTTACTACTGAGAAGTTAAAGTGGAAAATAGATTTGCCAGAGTTAATAAAGGCTAATGCTATGGAAGTTGTGGGTAATAGGCACCACCTCAGTCACAATCTAAAACGCTTTACTTCCTAAGAGCTGAATGTTGATGAAAGTTGCTGTGCTGATGGAACAAAAACAAGTTAATTCATCCACAGAAAAAGCAGCTGGTATCATACACAAACCTTCTCCTGGACAGCTTCTCTCTAGGATAGACATTGGGCAATCTGTTTAAGAAGCAGGCTTAAAAGATAGCTGACTCAGACATTTTCCAAACGAGCTTCCTATTAACTAACTAGAGATATTCAGCCACCAATTGGTGCTTCCTCCTACGAGCAGAAGAAAGCAGCACTTCCACCAACTGTTCTCTTTTGAGGTGACTCACCTCAGTGACACTACTGTCCCTAGACATGCATACACTTCCATTTGTAACTCCCACGTCTGATGGGAAAAAATCTGCAGTGAGCACTAGAAAAGTGCATGGATTGTCACTTCCTTTTTTAGCAAGACTTATTTTTTATCAGTTATGTGGGAAATGCACTTCAGGACAGTCTTATTGCGTTCTGTACACCACATCATCCCTTGCTTACAGCAAACTGACACTTCCATGAATGCAAATAGGAGTGCAGATCAGCCTCAGCAGAAGTTTCCATTGTTGGCGTTCTGCAACTTACTGTATTCTGTTTATTCTGACTCACGTTTTCTTTACCCATTACCTTCATTTTCCTCATTTCACTACATTTCCTTTAAAAGAGCTTGTGGTTGGGGTCTAAGAAAGTTCAAGTAATAATTACTTTCATCTTTTTCTTTAGCGGGTTTTTTAAGGGTAGATCTCTCAACGGCATTTATAAGATGAGCATTAACAGCAAACAAAATGAGCTTCAGAGCAACAGAACCTAATAATGACTTCTCTTGCTTTACTTCTGGATTGTTTTCTTATTAGGTACAGTACACACATATAGTTTAATTAGGACAAATTCTCTGCTTGCTTATGATTTCATCCTTTGCAAAACTACCACGCTAGTAGTGTTGAATAGGCTATAAATCAATCTGATGTTCATGCACAGTGTTGAATCTCTCTCACCAATTAAGCGGAGTTTTGGAAAAGCTCTGGATCCAAAAGTTCACATGATGAAAATTTTGGCACAGAGCTGAATATTCTCTATTAAGATGCACTACACAGAGTAGTAAGCTATATTCTGCAGTGGTTCATTTATCACCTAAGCAGAGTCTTGATTAAACACCTGTCTGTTCCCCTTACGTGTCAATAGCTTGTATTTCGAGCAACTGATTGCTCAGTAACAGGGACAAAGTTTGCAGACAGGAAGCTGCTGAGTCTATTCTGTGAAATATAATAGAATTACTGAAATTAGGTAAACTTCCTGGAAGCTGTACAATGGAATCCACTACAAGCCTTAAGTCTTAAAACTCAACAAAATTGCTCATTTGTTCAAACAGCAAGTTGTCATCAGGTTATGGATGATTCTTGCTTTTTCATGTAGCATCAAAATCTACATAGTTTGATTTTGAGTTTTCACTTTACTTCTTCGTGATCAAAGTGATTTAATAGTCAACAAAATCATTAATCAAATAATAATTTTAAAAATTGTGTTGCAATAAGATGAAATTATACAGAATATTGACCATTGTGCAAACACTCTCCTAAGGAATTTTGGTGCCTGGATGGACAAACAGGATTTTTTCTTTATAAGGAAATTAAAAAGTAGAAGAAATCTGTTCACAGGGAAAATGAAAACAGATATTTTTGCTATTTTTCCAGGCTGAATTAATCACAGAATCATAGAATCATAGAATCATTTAGGTTGGAAAAGACCTTTAAGATTATCAAGTCCAACCATTAACCCAGCATTGCCAAGTCCACCACTAAACCATGTCCCTAAGCACCACATCTACATGTCTTTTAAATACCTCCAGGGATGGTGACTCAACCACTTCCCCGGGGAGCCTGTTCCAGTGCTTGACAACCCTTTCAGGGAAGAAATTTTTCCTAGTATCCAATCTAAACCTCCCCTGGTGCAACTTGAGGCCGTTTCCTCTTGTCCTATTGCTTGTTACTTGGGAAAAGAGATCGACACCCCCCTCGCTACAACCTCCTTTCAGGTAGTTGTAGGAAGCAATAAGGTCTCCCCTCAGCCTCCTTTTCTCCAGGCTAAACAACCCCAGTTCCCTCAGCTGCTCCTCATAAGACTTGTTCTCCAGACCCATCACCAGCCTCGTTGCCCTTCAATGCGCTCCAGCACCTCAATGTCCTTCTTGTAGTGAGGGGCCCAAAACTGAACACAGTATTCAAAGTGTGGCCTCACCAGTGCTGAGTACAGGGGGACAATCACTTCCCTACTCCTGCTGGCCACACTATTT
>NW_008824053.1:5795808-5798994 GCF_000699105.1 Pygoscelis adeliae | reverse complement strand
TCATAGAATCATAGAACTTGTCATAGAAGCAGATCAGATTAGTCAAGCAGGACCTGCCTTTCATAAACCCATGCTGGCTGGGCCTGATCACCTGGTTGTCCTGTACATGCCTACGAGTGCTAACACTCCCAGGGTAACGTGACCTATGAATTCCAGTGAATGGAATTCCTCACTTTTCACAAACCAGTTGAAAATTAGTTTTTCCACATTATTAACCATACTATTTAATCAATTTCAGTTATGTCATAAGCTTCAAATGTTCTTTTTCTTCTGGCACTTCTCTGCATTTCACCCTTAAAACTTGCTTTGCAGTTAAAACATCCATGTCAAAAAGTACCGATACATATGGTCACCAACTTTATGTGCCGTTTGCTAAACATTTTATAAAATAGAACCACAGCACATGTATTAAAAAAAACAGACAATATACTTATTTTCAGGAATGGTAATAGAATGCGGTCACATCACTTTAATTCTTACCAGAAATTCAACAGTTTTCTCTACTGGACAGAAGGGCTTGGCTAGCCCTTGTAATGGAAAATAAGCCAGAAGAAAATGTCAGGTTTTAAAAAATTCCCTACAGAAAGACTCCAAGAGTCAAAGGATGCACTATGTTTACTACACGATTTGGAATTTAAACCATTCCCTTCTGACTCTATTTTCTTTCAACAGATGTATTTGAGGTGTACAAACACTGAAAGTCTAGACTCCTTTTTACATAAATTTGATTTTTCTACCTTAATTATTGTTTATATTGTACATCATTTAGGTGTGATTATGTTATATTTAAGTATTCCTAAATTAATTCACATTAATCTAGTTACCTAAATTACAGTTGAAAAATTATTTTAATGCGACATCCTGTTAATTTGTTCCTTTGGTACTTCAGCTCTGCATCCCTGGGGCAATACAACTGTATCCCATCTAATGCAAGAGTTTCAAAGCTCCAATATAGTATACAAACCTAGGATCGTAGGAATTGCCATACGTGATCAGAGTCACAGGCCATTTAGTCTAACATCCTACCTCCTGCAGGGAAGATGCTCCAGGGGAAGGTGGAAGAAACCCAGCAGTCGGCAATAACAAAATACAACTTGCAATGCAGTCATTTGACACAAACAATGAAAACAGTGATTTTAAGGACAGCTACCATAGGACGAGAGATGAAAAAACAACAATAAGTAACTGTTTTAAAGAACACCAAGATGCTTCTTTTATGTCAGTTTTCATTCCAGTGACTCTTGATACACCTCTGATATTCCAGCATGGGCTACAACTAAAATTACTTTTCAGGACACAGCTACGGGCAAGAGAGAAAAACATGCATTTATTCTATATAGTGCTGTTTAAAAAGTGCTCTCCAAGTGGCCCACAAATTTTTATTCAGGGGAAGTATCTGGTTTTGCTTATGCTAGCTTAAATCAGTAGTAAATCTAGTTGTACTGCCTTTGGTTTAGAAGGGCATAATGGAAAGCAGAATTCAGCCATCATGCACCTTAGGACATACCTACGCAGTATGTGAACCATACAGAGGCTAATGATCTTTATCAACAACTGAATTACAGCAATCCAAGGGCCTGTGTACAGAGAAAGCCCTGACAAAATCACAGCCGCAGAAGCCCCACTTCTCTTACCGTACCTTAAGTAGAGTATTCCACTAGAGCTGAAAGGCCTGATTTTTTTCCCCTCTCTAGACAAGACTTCAATCCACACAAAAACTGAGAAAAGAGACCTTGGTTCCCCTTCACTGAAAACTTTCATAATAGCCCTCTTCCACATCTTCTATGAGAAGGCCCTGCATAAAGGAAGCTACTTACTGAAGAAGGTTTGAAATAAGCTTCCACAAAAAGCATAGATTTTTTGCAATAAAACCTGCATCAAATTTTACAGAAAAGGGGAAGGTCTCCTCGAAGCACATGAAACCAAGCCTTCTAGCAGTGATAAGACAGTAACTCCACATAATGGAACTCTGCTTTTTAATATTTTTTCTTTACATAGTAAAAGAAATTCAACTTTGAGATTTTTCAGAAAACTACGTTAGGAATGTCACATGACCCAGCCCAGAAACTCAAAATCTTTTTAGCTCTACACCTTTTGCGTATACTTTACAGTACAGTCTAATTACATAAGCACTTATTTGTCAATATCATATTTTTTCTCCCACAAACTCAGAGACAGATGTAATATCATATAATATTTTTCATTGCCATAATGGCCCAGTATGTCTTTACTGACAGACTTTTATGTGATTAAATTCTCATCTCTCTTCAGTAAATATTTTATTATTTTAGTCAGCAGTCATATACTATAGACTTTTTTTTTTAACCAGCAGCAATGCTGCCTTAAGTTCAATTTTGAGACGAGATTTTACTTTGAAGCTAAGTTAGCTGCATGCACAGGTATCCTACAAATGCAAGTCACAACTCACAATGTTCTTAAGCTTGTCGATGTATCTGACAAGTAGCCAAACTATGCAACAACAGTGGCCAACCGATGATCAACAAATGACAGTGGTTTTTAGCTGAAAAAAGAAATATTTCTAGAACGTTTTCTCAATTCTTGGAAAACAAAAAATACATCAAGAATAGAGCTTTGTTCTAGGACTTTTTGTCCTAGAAAGTTAATTAAATATAACTACCCAGATCATCAGCCAGGCTTGAGATATGGATGATCATACCTGCAATGCAGAATAAACCTGTGAAGTAAACCAGCTGTGACTTATAGAACTATTCACTAGACAGTACTCAGATGTTGGTGGACCAGCGAATCCATGCTTTGCCTCTGACCACAGGAACAGACCACAGACCAGTGGTGAGAGACTGCAGTAGTCATGAATGCAGATTTGGCTCGCGCATGTTGAAAAGCTGAGACAGATAATTGATTTGCCAGACTCTGGCATATACAAAGTGTTCAACAGCACAAAATGCAACATTATCTGAAGTGATATGACAATTGTACTTCAGAAATAGTAGCTGACAATGTAGTCAAGAGTTGCCTCTTAAAGGGATTTTATAACTGTGACATTTCTTACCTTTTGAATACTTAACCTTACTCTTGCTACATGCTTTTACCACCAGGACTGTTGAAGTGTGCAGAAAAAAATGGAGTAGAAAAGAGCAGCACTGAAAACAATACTGTCTAGTAGTAAGTGATTTAAAGCTGTTGTACAATATTCATAATAAGTGT
>NW_008824053.1:5791817-5795471 GCF_000699105.1 Pygoscelis adeliae | reverse complement strand
GAAGTGTGCAGAAAAAAATGGAGTAGAAAAGAGCAGCACTGAAAACAATACTGTCTAGTAAGAAATGAATTAAAGCTGTACAATATTGATCATAAGAAATGTATTATTTTGCAATCTCCAGAAAATAAACTCAGAATATAGAATAATAAATATAATATTCTCATAAGTGGAGCATTATTTATAGTGTAGGTGGGTAAAGACTAACAAACCAGAGCTCTTCCATATTGGTAAAGGATAATTTGAGGAAGGTGGCCTTTTTCTCTCCCTTATAGCTTTCTTGTAGGAACAAATAACACTGATTTCCCTTTCCAGTACCTTGTCTCACCCTTCTTTGAGAAGTAGGGAGTTTGAGCTTCCAGCCAGGCCAGATAATTAACTAGTTACTATACTCACTGGCATAGCCAAAATTGACTCAAATTTCTCTTGTAAACGCACTTAATTTTCTGTTTTAAAAGGCATATTAATACACACGCGGTATTTCTGTGGCTCAGACTCAGAACATATTCACTGGCTGAAATTGTTCTTACGGCTCCTTTCCTCTCTAGGAAAGTTACTGCTTTGGCTGAATTTCGCTTATGGAGTCATCCCATTTCTGCCTGATAGAGATTAAAAACAAGGCAAACTTCCTGGGAAAATGTACTCTTAACTTAGAGGCAAAAGAACAGACATGTTCACTGAGATCAGATTCAGTTCTGAAATGGGGAAAGTCAGTTTGAGATAAAAAAAAAAAAAGCTGTTTTGACATATGGTCTTCCTTTGTGCATAAGACAAGTAACTTTGAGAAACTGTTTCACTGTACCACATATAGGGCCCTGTAGGGTTTTTTCAGATGAAAGGAAAAGATAATAATGTGATCTGCACAGGTGTCAACAAAAGTCTAATCAGACAACATTGGGACTGCAGAAGGTAGGCACCTCACTACAGAACCATCACTATAAATGATGACAAATAGATGGAAAGAGCTTGGTTTAATGGTCAGACCTTAAAGTGAACTTGTAAGATCTATATGCAATAAAAAGCCTTTAATGCTTGTGCACTGAAGAAGTTGATAAAAGAATCAGTGATATACAAGGGAATATGGAATACCACAATGCTATTATAGTACAGGTATTTCTAAAAGGAACACTATCTTAATGACTTCTTTGTAGATGTTTTATAATGTAATCAATCGTTGGAACATGTGTGTGTGTGACACCTATGGTGTCATTCCTAAAACCAGGTTTAATCAGACATGCAGACTGTAAAGACTGATGGAGCTTTGACATCTCTCACCTTTACCAGGCTTTCTGTGACCATGAGCACCTCAATATTTTTATAAATCTGGTCTAGGTCTACTGGAACACATGGACTGATTCCTATGTGAAAGAACACAGCTATGTATGAACCGCAACTGCAGTTTCTTGTAAAAAACATTTGCTCCATCTCTTTCTAAATAACTGCAGCTCTGAAATATATAATACATGGGCACTTTAGATCAACAAACCTTTCTTTATCACTTCTAGAAAAACTCTGATCCCTTTTCCAAATAGAAAAGAATATTTACAGAAAAATTCATTCAGAAAATGGAAACCAAATCTTTGGAGCCCCACACACGTCAGAACTTGGGTATCCTTAAAGCAATAAAACTTAATCTCCCAGATCTGTAAAAACAAACATATTGCCTTAATAAATATTTTCAGTTGTGTGCCATGCAAAGAGTCTGTTGGCAGGCTCTTGATCCTTTACACCAAGAAAACATAACAGGAAATTCTAGGGAAACAGAAACATACCAGTGCTGGACACACAGTGGGAGGTGCTCACAAGTCCAGTGCAGATTGTAAAAGGTGTCTAAAGGAAATTGTTCAATTTATTACTTATTTAAAAAGCAGTATATACCTTTGCCAGTGCCTGGGAACCAAAGAACATATGTGTAGGTGAGGCAGAAGATGGAAAGTTCCTCAGCTGGCAGAACTTAGCCACACTCTCCACTGAAATACAGAAGCACAGAATTTGACACCCCCCTGAATTTGTAATTAATCTTACTATAAATTCCTTCAATACCTGAGACATCACTGGATAGAATGTTTGCGTAATAGTTCTAAAATGCCAGTACTACGGATGGATTTTCTATTAATTTTAAACATAAATATGAATACAGAGATTGGCTTGAAGTATCCCTCGGCTAACACTATTCTTATAGGTTCGACCATAAAGAGCAATATAGATTTTTCTTTTTCCATTGAGTAGAGGGGTAAAGGATCAAAATTTCAAAAATTATCAATGACATGAGATGACCGGCTCAAGACATCATAAAGAGGCTTGATCACCTTTGAAAACCTAGAGCAGGCACCCAAATCACTCTCCACTCTCGAAAAGATACCTTGCTCTCTGAAACGGGAAAATGAAGAGCTTGATCCTGACGGTTAAGAATAACATAGAGGAAAATAATGAAGGTATTAAGGCGACGAAGTGCAGTAGAACCGTAACACAGAATGAAAAGGGCACAGTCCCATCGCTATTTGTAAGCGTTGACTTGTTTTGCTTATGTGTTTTCATGGGAACAGGCATAAGCTATCTTGAGTTGTTCTAGTGAAAGAAGGTTGCACTACCACCATCGACCCAGAATGTAAGAAGAGCTGTCTTTGGGCATTCAAAGGTGCACAAAAAAGCTTGCTACTGCTCCTCCATGCATAGCTTCTTGCAATGAAGTTAAAATGTGGCTTTTTATACAAGCCATGTTACAAGATAATTTCTCCTAAAAAATCAACTCATAAAAAATGCTCTTAAAAAAAATGCCTGATCTATGTTTTCAGCCCACATAGATATTAAACCTAGTTTCCTAGACCCTGAAAAGCTAATTATGCATTCAATTAGAGTTTCTTAATAAAGATTAAAACTCTGAAGTCTATTACAAGCCCATATTTAATTCAACTGCCATTTTATCCATGCCATGAAAGTGTGAGTGGTAACAATGAATATAAATTATAATACATGCCATAGAGTGAATGCTATTTGTCCAAGTACGTTACTATAAAGAATTAAATTTCGCTATCGGTTCCATAATCTAGTTAAAATTGGTATTCTTTATTTGGTCTTTCAATGTAGTCCAATTTCCTACTTTGAAAAACAAATTCTAGGGAATAAAGAAAAGAGATTAATTTATCATTAAGACTCTGCTTAATTGAAGTCAATTCCGAACAAACTTGAATTCAATTTCTGCTCATTAAATTGAATGTGCTCTGCGTTTCTCTCTGCATTGCTTTGAGCAAGCAGCTGAGAACAAGGGACTAACATCAAAATTATTAAATTGAGGAGATTTTATTTGGTCTTCACATGCCAGAGCCGCTTTGATGAGGAGCTGTTTTGGCACTGAAAGGAAACGAGAGCAGCTGGAGGAAAAATCAAATGAAACTAAGCCTCGGAAAATTGAAGAAAACGCAAGCTTAATAATATTTAATAATTAAATTTCCACAAACAATAGCGGCAAATGAAGTAATCTGCAAAGTCTGTGAACTCATTTGCATAATTGATGCCGGTCCCCTGTAAATGAATAATGAAGATAATAAAAGATGTTGCTAAAAACGGGCACAATAACAGCAAATTTCATCAAGCCGCGCGCTCTGATTAATCTGCTCTTGCAAATCAGCAGTGAGAGGGGGACGCGTGATTACCCGC
>NW_008824053.1:5789662-5791275 GCF_000699105.1 Pygoscelis adeliae | reverse complement strand
AGGGCCCGGCCGACGGCGGACGCCGCCCGTGCTGGCAGTCACATACTCTGCCCCGCCTGGTGGGCCGGTACGAAGCTCTGCCATTCAGGCTGTCCCGAGCTAACCGCGGTGTCCTGCTCAGCGACCTCTCCGCAAGCCCAAGCCCTCTCTCCTAGAAAAAGCTCTGCCCGACTGCCCCGGTAACGGGGCAAGGTGCCGATATGTCGCTGCCCGGTAGGGCCTTCGAAGCTGGAGAAGGTCTGGCTGGGGCAGCTGTGCACCTGGGGCTTCTGCTTAGCCTGTCAGCTGTACCATCGCTCATTTATTCACAAGAAGGCGGCTAGCCATGGGTGTAACCATCTAACCTTTACGCTGATGGAGCACCTCGTGGCTCTGCTCAGGCTCGCGACAGAACGCATGGCCCAACATTTCACCAGTCGGCTTCTGCTCTATGTAGATGAAGAGTAAAAGCGCCACAAGTATGAACTGCTGGCCAGGTTGTCATCTGGCTCAAACGTTGGTAGCCATACGGTAACACTTTCAAACTTAATACTCAGTTTACCCTGATTTAGCTACTCCCACAAGGGTCCAACTCTGCAGGTTTCACTGGCGTTAATTAGTGCTTTTCACAGGACTGGGATTTTTCACAGATTGCAAAAAGAGAGATGAGAAACCAGCTATGCTGCTTCCCGAAGCCGATGCGTAGGCTGGCAGTGGACACTACGCATTGGAAATGGGAAAGTATTCCGAAAAGTAGTATCTTTTCATGGTACAGCCACTACCATTTTTTAAAGCATTTAGAAATAATCATTTAGGAAGAAATTACTTCATTGGGATTAGTCATCAGAATATTTATAGGATCAAGCCCCAAACTGTTAATCTGTAGGTATAATTTAATAGTTATTCTGTTGCCTTGAACAAGTGATCTCTCAGCCCATTGAACGGTTGCAGTGAATGAGAACTTTTCACTGTATGTAATGTTTAAGTGTTATATAGCCAAAGTACAAGATACCCTCTATTTTAATTGTGTTATTTTGCTCGAATTCAAGATCCACCTGAACAACTACCATTTATTTGAAGTAAAGGGCATATATTTTCTTACAGACTGGAAACTTCAATAGTAGACGCACCAAAGAGAAGCCTTTTATATCAGTCCAGTGAAAACCAAAACAACATTATTTTCTCCTGTTTATGCTCATTTGCAAGCTGCAGTTCCATCTATTTAATTTGGTGAGCTTTAACTCATAAACCACCATCTCACTCCCTTAAACATAAAGAAGACTAGTCGCCTTTTGTGGCAAATACATCCCCTTCATCTTTCCTTTTGCACTGATACTAAACAAGTGTTTACATCTAGTTATTAAATCTATGTACAGCACTATATAAACATGCAATACAGTTCGATATATCGTAATTCATACAAACATATTATGGGAAAATTGCATTCATGTGCTGGTTTTGGCTGGGGTAGAGTTAATTTTCCTCACAGCAGCTAGTGTGGGGCTGTGGTTTGGATTTGTGCTGAGAACAGTGTTGGTAACACAGGGATGTTTTTGTTATTGCTGAGCAGTGCTGACACAGAGTCAAGGCCGTTTCTGCCTCTCACCCCACCCCACCAGCGAGGAGGCTGGGGG
>NW_008824053.1:5784867-5789597 GCF_000699105.1 Pygoscelis adeliae | reverse complement strand
ACTGACCAAAGGGATATCCCACACCATATGGTGTCATGCTCAGCATAGAAAGCTGGGGGAAGAAGAAGGAAGGGGGGACATTCGGAGTGATGGTGTTTGTCTTCCCATTATGCATGATGGAGCCCTGCTCTCCTGGAGATGGCTGAACACCTGCCTGCCGATGGGAAGGGGTGAATTAATGCCTTGTTTTGCCTTGCTTGTGTGCGCGGCTTTTGCTTTCCCTATTAAACTGTCTTTATCTCAACCCACGAGTTGTCTCACTTTTACCCTTTGGATTCTCTCCCCCATCCCACCGGGGGGGAGTGAGCGAGCGGCTGGTGCTCCGTTGCTTGCTGTTTTTTCATGAGCTTGACAAGGAGGGCAATAACCAAGCTTACGATATCAGCAGACCTGGATGGCAAGAAAGAAGGCAGCTTGATTGTTTTATTAGGCATGTAGGGAATTCTTTTATTAGTGAAATAGGAACAGATCCCACTATATAGAATACAAATCCATATTGTGCAGCTAGGAGGATAGCTTTTAATCGTATCTTTTTTTTTTTCTAATACTTGAAGAATAATTCAGTTCCCAGCATAAGTCAGGGCAGCCTTTGAACTGCTACAAATTCAGCAACTTTGTCATTGAACCTAAGGAGCCTCCTTTTGGCTGTGGATCGCTGAAGCACAACATCCTCTGGCCGTAAGCACAAAGCAGCCAAGAGCTAAAGGGAGTACTGAGGCACATAAACCAGTTTTATATCAACCAAGATTCCTCCCGCTAAACAGTACAAAGACCATGGAACAGGACTAAGGATCCTCAGTCCAATGGGTTTGTAAACTTAGGAGTCAAAGATGCCATTAATAAGGGAGACTATGTTTAAAAAAAAAAAAGTATGAATGGAAATTTGGATTCCATTTCTGATGGAAGTGATATATTTGGGGTGAAAGCTAGCTATTATAATGAGTTGGGTTATATGTGAGTTTAAAGCAGACCTTATGGTCACTCACAACTTGAATTACATTCAGACTTGAGTCAAAGCGGCAGATGGAACAGTTCCGGTTGAGCTTATTTCTATTCTCAACTTGATGAAATTCCGAATCAACAAAAGGACATGATGACTGCTGTGTGAGACGTGAAATAATGAAAGGGCCACAATGACAAGAAGACACAGATGGGTGTTGCCATTTGCAGAATATGCATTATTAAATTCAAAATGGAGATTAAGGAAAGAACAGAACAAGAGTTGTACTCTGAAGGATGTTACAGTTGAGGTTTAGTAGTAGAACTGATTATGACATGATTGCCCTGAGTGATTTTTATGAAAAGGAGGAAAGAGGCCACAGGCACCTAGAGTCAACACCAAGTGCTCAGCGCATTCACACAGGATACAGGATGATGACAAAAGAGGACTTAAATGTGTGTCCTAGATGCTGGGCGAAAGTGTATTTCCATCCCTGTTCTCACCTACAGTCAGACTCATTTAAGAGCTGAGGTTTCAGCTCTTAACATCAACAGTCATTCTTATGCCAAAAGCATATCCCAAAGATCAGTGGTGATTCTGAAAGGAAAATTTGTTGAGAATTTTTTGCACGCTCATCAGAGCTGATACTTGAACCTGCATTTCCCAGGACAGAAACCTGCATTTCTCTGTGGCTGGCACAAGTCTCCACCCTTTCCACCACAGTCCAGCCTAGAAATCTTTTTTCCTACAGAAAAATATTCGAAACTGGCATATTCAATACTTTCTCATCAATGATCAACATTTTCTTATGTAATGGATTCTCATAGCTCTACTGTACAGTTAGGTTGCAATGTGTAATTAAATGGGAATTAATTGTAGTTTCACAATAAAATATCTGGGCAAAAATAGTAATGCCACTGAACAAAGCTAGTACAATTCCGCTTTGCACAGAATCCAGACATATAGGTATATCACTTGTCATAATCATGGAAAGATGGGAGAACCGAAATCAAAAGAAAAGGTTTTTAAACATTTCATGGTTTGATCCAAGAGTCATAAGGAGGATTTACTGGAATTCCTAATAGCTAAATATTTACACTTTTGATATCAGGCTATAACTTGGCAGGTAAGGACTCAACCAGGAATGTAATTATTATTTTTTTTGATCAGTTTTGGGAAAAGTTTAGTTCAGTCATTTTTAACTTAAACAATTGTAATAATGAAGCTTGATGGTTTCTAAAATTTTCTTATGCTTATATAGCAAAACTTTGATATTAAAAATATACATTTGCTAGCAGTTAAACCATAGTACTACATGTTGGTGATTCAAACATCACCCACTCCAGAATTTCTGTAGCACAGCCGCAGCTGAAGAATTTGCATGTATCTCATCATATGGACAGTACTCAGCATAATTAGTTTGGCATTTGTTTTGTTGGTTTTTTTTAAATATTCCCAATTTTTTGAACTAATGCATTTCCCAATTTTTTAAAACCCCTAAAACTTAGGGGTTTAGCATATTTTTCAAAAACAGGTGACACCAAGGCTGAAGGTTCCATGTGAACCTTCAAGCTGGCAGAGCACTAGTGTGAGCTTCTGAAGGAAAGAGAGGTAGCCATGCCAATTTGTATGTCAAAAAGGTCAAATGAATTAGTAAATTGAAGGCAAGATTCTCTCCATTCTCTCTTTCCTCACTGCCAGACAGACCTCTCTTCCAGCCAAAAGTGGAATGCAGTGTGTGACAGATTCAGAATTAGTTCTATAGCCTCAGTATCATGATTCATTATTTTGCGTAAAATACGTTCCACAGTAAGAGTGAGTGTCAATGTGCGTGAAACAAGAGTGTGTTAGGGGCTAAACGCAGTGACATTCCTTGTAATGTGGAAAGTTTGAAAACTATGTCAACAGGCTTCAACAATACCCTTTACAATCAGAGCAAATGGAAAAGTTCGGTGGGATAGTAGTCACAGATTTTAAAAATCAAAAAGCAGGTGTTTGATGGATTTAAGAAATGGTACTTGCAGTTTTCAGTTAATAGTATATGTTGATATCAAATGACTTTATTTTGAAGAATCATCTTTTATTTCCTCCTCTTTTTGAGCCCTATCATTGTTACTCTGTTAGAAGTCATTATCAAAAAATCTTTGTCTGATAGTAGAACTGGGAATAATTAGATTTAGTCCAGTCCAGTCCAATGACCCTGGTGCATTGACTCAAGCCCTGACCTTTGTTGACTAATTAATTAAAAGGAGCCTGTATCAGATGCAAGCGTTGTGATTGTTTTCAATGCCCTACAGCAATCTTAGTCAGAAAAAAAAAGATTCTCATGTGCTATTCTCAGCACGTTTTAGTACGGGTATTTTTCATCTTTAAACATGAAGATGAACAACTTGTCTTTCCATCCAAAATATTGTTTAGAAATGAATTAGGTAAGCTCTCACCTCAATGAAACACTAATTCAGAGATGCTGAGACTGGTGCAGTATCTGCATAAACCTATGATCTAAAAAGGCAGGAACAGCTTTTATTAATGTCTATTTTTAATTTCCTTCCTTCCTCCCTCTCCTCCTCCTCCTGATTTTTAGGGTGCCCATGTATTCCATGTTCCGTTCAACCAAACATTCTAGTATTGCATCTACATAGACTCCATCCAGAGAGCATCCTCACATACATATCTTCAGCACGTCCCTGTTTTGTCCCCCAGTGTTCCAAAGAAAGACTGACAGAATTTAGCAACTCTTGCAGAAAATTGTTCCATTTTAACTTTCATTTGATCTTAGCTGATAGTTTTCAGGGAGAAGCAAATTACATTGCTCTTAGTAAAAATAAACTAACGGATTGGATGAACTCTCATTGCAGTGAGAAGAAAGGACTACGGCTCATTCTTCCTTCTCCCCTGATTTCTACAGTCCCTAAGTGGAGCGTGTGGATTTTATCTGCAGACCCACCCAGTAAATCTGGCCAATGCCTTCATAGGCTAAGTCAGTCTGGGAAGTTGCGTCAGACCTTTTTGTACTCTCCATCATTCAGCTGCCATGTTTCCCTCTATAGTCATAGTTAACCTGTCAATGTAATTGGTAGGAAACAGGCTTTCTTTGACCATTCCAGCTGTTTATTTTCATTGCAACTTGAAATTGTATACGATGGTCTTCCATGCTAACTGGCCCTGAAGACCGTGAACTTCAGCTAAGTGTTCTGTCATATTTCTAAAAAAGAAAAATTAAAAAATTGACTGGCTGACAGGACTTCTGTCATACTTTTGGGACAGATTTCTTCCTGTGGGAGAATTACAAACCTTGTACCATTACGTTGTCTAAGTTGAGTTTTGTTGGAGTTTTCATATTCTAAATGTTCCTTTTTCTTTTTTATTTGCTACTCCGTAGCTTTTACTAGGTTAGTAATGGAGAAGACAGGTAAAAAGGTGTCACATAAACTTCTGACCATGGCTTAAAGATTGATAAAAGTATCAGTAGAGATTGTATTTCTTCTACCAATTCTCATAACTGGGGCTTTGGCTCATACCGTCATGTATTTAGTCATAGCTGGTGACATTTGGTTATGCAACATGCTTTTTTCTTCTTCTAGTAAAGGAGGAGATTTATTGTCACGACATACCAACTTCCATATAACTGCAAGTAGCAATGGGCAATTAAAATAATCTTATTGGAAAGCTGTTGCTGAAGGGTTATTTTGCCAAAAAGTTAAACTCACTATTTAATTGTACTAATAGCATTATATAGAATGAAGAAAATTGGGGGGGGGGGGGCGGGGGGAAGGAGTTTTACCTAAAA
>NW_008824053.1:5726446-5784855 GCF_000699105.1 Pygoscelis adeliae | reverse complement strand
GATTTACCTAAAAATAGTCCCATCACTACAAAACATTAGATTCTGGAACAATTCTCTCTAGCTTGTTCAGCATCATCAAACCATTAATTCTAGATGATACTTTCAATGACATTCCCTCAGAGGGACAATATTAGACATTCAATTGTATGATCTTCACCTTGTATGAAGAGAATGAATAAAAAATGAAGTTCTTCACTGTGAACTATTCCAGACTAGGTATTTTCATTTAAAAAACTGTTTATTTTACTTTGACAGTCTGAAGGTTAAATTAACTCTGAGTTTTCTGTTCTACTGTGAAGCTAGTGGGAAGACTCGGAGTGTACTGCTGCCTCTTAAGATGGTAAAGGAAGATATAACAGATGGCCCAAATGTTAATACTCTAAAACTATTAAATGTCTAAGTCATAGACTCATCAAAAACTTTCTGACCAGTGATACGTTGTTCTGTCAAGAGCGTACAAGGTCTTGATTACAGATACAGAGCTACTGGAAGTAAAAATGAATTAAGATGCTCTTTCAAAATAAACATTTTCAGTGATGCATTTTGAATGCCATGCAATGTTTCCTATGCATTCCACAACACGTGGCTACGTACCTCCAGTAGAGATACTGTTCCTGAGCCAGAAACAGAAAGGATTTAGGTTCTTGTACAAGTTTAAGGATTTGCTCCCAATACTGGATCTACTGCCATTGCGTAAACAGAAGAGAAGGTTTTGGCCACCTTGACTACGAAAAAAGCATAAAAGTGTATTGGTCATGCATATACCTTTTGCCCTTCTTAATAACAAACCGTAAGTAGAATTTGGGACATCCTCTGCATCACAGATTTTGTAATTGCCTCCTCCACATCATTAGTGAATCTTAACTGAATTCACGTGGAAGGAGAGTTTTCTAAACAGTGAGGATTTTTTGAAAAAGCTGAAGTTACCAGGCTTTAAGCTGAGGTTACCAGACTCCATGTGAGGAATTGCGCATGTCACTGCAGTCACGTCACAAAAGACATACCCTGCACTGGGCAGCTACACTGAGAGAGCCATACCAGCTTTTTCTAGAATAAACCTGTAAAGCAGACCAGTACTGGAGATATTAGCTACTAGCTCATACAGAAATTAGTTCAGAGCCTTTTGAATTATTTGTTCAGTGCTCTGGCTGATAAACCACAGCCTATTTATTATAATATTTATGCCTCATTGTTCAAAATTTACTTGCCTATCATGAAAGGCTGCTATATTGTAACTAAATGTAAATCTTAAATATACAAAGTCTTATCAACTACATGTAGAATATCTTTTAAAAGTATATCTTCAGTTGGATATTCAGACTGACTACTTGCCTTAATTTATGCAAATATAGCCTATAGCTAAAAGCTTTGTATATTTGTTTCCCTATGGTATTAGTATTCAAAAATAGGACATTCTTTCAAGGGCATTTTATAAACGCAGAACTATAATTTATATAGCAAATTAAAGCTCATACAAAATGTGTGCACTGAGGTACAGATTAACATATTTAATTTCAGTATTACCTGCAAACCTATTTTTTTCCATGCACTGCTCTAATTAGCCATATAAAATCAAGTCAGTATATTGTAAGCAATTATTTTAGTGGGAGTAGAAAAAGAATCTGAATTAAATATATGGTAAAGATAATATCTTATGGAAATTAATATACTCATTTGTATCAAGAAAAATGTGTTCTAGCTAAACTTTGTAAGATAGTTTGGAGTTCAAAAATATGACTCATGTAGAAGTTGTAGTTTTATAGTAGCTAAGATGTTAGGCTGTGGAACTGCTTTTAAGTTCCTTATTAATGTGCCAGTGCTCATTCTTTGATATCTACAGATTGTCAGTAACTACTAATGTAATTTCATATTGTGAATTTTCTCCTATTATGAATATTCACTCCCCCTACAGTCAAATGTGTAAACTGTTAGTAACCCTGTATGTTAAAAGAAGTTTTTCTTCCATCATTTAAATGTATATATCATACTTGGCTCTTCATATTTTTACTTTTGTAACTATTCACTTGAGAGAATTAAATGATGGTGAAAATCAAAATGCAATTTTTGTTTCATTGAAATCTAAAAGTAATCCTATAAACAGTAATTTTTTCTTCCCCATTTTACCCTCAAAATGTCTGAAAGCTAAATATGAAAATTATGTTTAAGGAATGGGAAAACAAAAAATGATCCATGTGATAATGAACTTCAGCTGTCTCCTTCTAATGCAGTTTCCAATTGTGATGGGATTCAGACAGCAGAAACCATTTTCTAGCAGTAAGAGCATTTAGCTGATCAAGTTGCTGTAATTCAGAATTTTACACTCAATAGAGTCAGCAATACATGCCATAGTTAGGTTTCCTTTATAAGAAGGGTAACAGACCCAGGCATTTCCTCCTACTCCTTGCTTATGATCTCAGGATATCCAATGAAGACCAATACTAACCACATGGATGTCTTACACCTGCATAACTGTCTTGTGGCCTTAAAGCAACTCTTCCCCATTTCTTGGCACAGAAGTTGCTGTCTGACATAGCTGCCGTATACCTCCGCTCTGCCCTGGGAGAATGATAACAAGGAATTTTATTGCTTGGAAGGGCCCACAAAAACAAGCAAGCAGATAATGAAGCCTTTTAGAAGAGAGGTATGAAAAATTGAATTATGTTTTTGCCTTCCTGCCTCCAGCATCACACAAGAGTAGCTAATGTGCAAGAAATTTCCTGGATCTAGAACTGTGAAGAAAAGTTTTCCCATCTCATAAGAATTTAAAGCTTTCAAATGCTTTACTGTTTCATATCTGGATAAACCAGTGACCGCTACAAAAATATAGAGCACACAAGCATGTTCTAGTTCTTCCTTTAGCGTTCTCTCACATCCCAGCAGAGTGTCCTGGCCACTTGGAAATCTGAGATAAGTTGTTCTCAAACTTCCCACTGAAGCCTTTCCATCTTGTATAAACAGAAAGTTTTCATAGGATGAACCTGTATCTGGACAGAACATTAACTACTGGCCAGTCTTAAGCACCTGTATTTTATATGTATGTATTTATGTATATATATACACACAAATAGGGAAAATACATATATGTATATACACACACACATATATACACACACATACACATATTCCTATGAAACAGCTGGATTTGGACAAATCATTATCTCTGGTGAAACTCATTCTATTTTACAAATCCGAAATAGTTTCCCCAACTAGAGGATGAATAATTTCCAATCCTCTATATTAAAGTGTACAAGTAAAAGAAGCGTGAATAAAATATTTTTATTTAAAACTTCCCTTAACATTGTAGGACAAATTGGCAAAACGGCCTCAACCCAACCTCTAGAAATATGTGGAAGGACTTCAGATGTGACAGCTAAACCTTGCACTCAAGATAAAGTGCAGTAGGAGTGACAGAAAAAGTGGCAGACAAATTAAAGAGCTACCTCTGTTTTAGCAATTTTTTGTGACAGCATTTTAAAAGTTTGCTGGGCAATTGCTCTAAAATGACAGTGTGCTGCTGAGCGGGTAGTGCACCGAGTACATAAAAGAACTTGTCAATAGCTGTTTCAGTAGGGACTTTCAAACTCACAGGAACTTTAGTATACATCATTACATCATTAAAATATTAAATTATTTCAGCTTTCACAGATGTAAAATTTTTGCTGCACCAATTTTGCTAATTATCTCTGACATTTATGCTTATGGCATTATGCTTATGGCATAAATGTTACATACTTCAGAGATGGTTCATTTCTCCATGCTAGTTACTAGTCTGTGGGTTGAGTCAACCCGCTTGGAGTATCAGAAGCAAAAGACTTTAAGTACCCAAATACAGAGACCTTTAGACTCAGCGATACAGTTTTGCATTTAATTTTTCTTCCTCAGTTTCTCTAACTGTCTAAGTCCAGCTTTTGGGGTACTGTAAAGAAATTATTTCCACGTAGCATTTTAAATGCATTTTCATCTTATTGTAACAGAAATTATGTCAAGTATGAGTCATGATTTTATTTCAAAAGAAAATGGTTTGCTTACAAAGCAAATACAAATATGGTCACGTAACAGGAAATACTACTAAAGAAATATTTTTGCATCTGCTCTGTATTACTTACCTTCTGTGTGTTTTTTTGTACATATTTGCTCAAAATTAATAACGTACTATTTTGGCATTTTGGAGCACAGCCTTGCTTCAGCAGTTTAAAGATTCCCTGCATATTTCAGTAAAAATGGAATAGGTTTTCTTTTTCTCATAGACACCAGAGGTTTTCCAATCACTTTAACAAGTACTGTCTTAATCTTCCCAGCCAAAATGACTAGTGACATTTTTCACCACATTACTCTGGCTGATGAGGTGTTAGAATAAGAATGATCCAAACTTAATTTACATCAGAATTATTCAAGTGATTCCAATACCTTTGTTAAAAATTTTAATCCTGGATAAACTCTGCTGACGGAGGAGGGTCAAGACACAGATAAATACAGTTTCTCACTTCCATGTCACCAGTTTGAACCTATTCTACTTTAGTACAGTCTAAAAATTACCACTGCTGTAAGCTGGCCCGTGTGAAGTTACTAATAGGAAACCAGTACTAAAACAGATGGAAGAGAATTCCAGGTCAGGTTGGACGGGGCTCTGAGCAACCTGATCTAGTTGAAGATGTCCCTGCCCACGGCAGGGGGGTTGGACTAGATGACCTTTAGAGGTCTCTTCCAACCCAAACTGTTCTATGATTCTATGAATCTGAGATATACAAGACTGTAGTATTTTGTTATATACTGAAAAGACTGTTTATGAGCCATCCAAGACTCTGTTCTATCCCACCAAACACATTTAATGTTAGCATGTCAATGTGGGGGGAAAAATAAATGCTATTCAAGAGGACTTCCTATCAACCACAAGTATTTCACATTGTGCTCTTTCCCCTTCATATGGATTTGTTCTTAGCATCATCTCATGACTCCTGTTTGCGTGCTTGACCTTGCATTCTGCTGCTACAGAACAGAGCCAATGTGACAGCCTAGTGCCAGTCACATGAATTTTCAGAATTTCTTAAATATTTCTAGTTTTTAAAAGCAACATACTGGAGTAGTACTGGTGGAAATAAAACCAGTTTGTCGTTTTCTGAAACTAACATGTTTTTTAAAGCAACGTAATACATACCACTCCCTGAATTAGAGCTGGGCTATAGCTGAAGTGAGCATGTGCCCCACACCTGTACATGCTCAAACCCAGACTCGGATCAGTTTCTGCATTCAGACAGGAAATACTTGGGGAAGATGTTATCAGTGAAATCATACCCAGTTCTGTAGTTAAAAGTCCACACTGGAACTCCAGTGCATTGGCTCCAATGCGTCACAAAGTCCTGTATCCATCTACCTCAGTCCCTGCCCTCTACCTGTCTACAGACATTGCACTGCTGAAGATAGTTCACAGGCTCTCATGCACCATTCACAAAATATATCAAATTTTGCACCTTAAGATTCTCTTTCACTTCAAAAACCAGTTTTATTCAAACAGAGACTGCAATATCTAGATTCATGTCAATAAGCACAGCATTACTACAAACTAATACAACCTTCTGAAGCCCAGGTCTCCATTAGATCCTGCAAACTAATATGCAGGAGGCGTAGTATTATGTTAAAATGGTAATCTTAATCTTAAAATATTCATTAAAACCTGACTTCAAATTTTTTTAGTTTTGAGCTCCATGTCATTAGATTTTGACCAGTAGTTATATGCATGATTCAAACACAATTCTAAACATCTGAATGGCCAATAGCTTTACCCTATTCAAGTATTCAAAGTTGTCCTTATTGATTTTATAAGAAAATGACCAAAACTCACAACACAGCAAGTGCACAACAGTGCTTTTTAAAATGATACAATGGTTATAAAACAATTCACAAAGTGATGCATATCACTACACAAAAAATGTGTATTTTGAAGATTTGTACCATCTCTTCAATCACACTCATAGTAAGCGAAATAATACAAAAGCAACAGTACAGAATTTAGATAATATTGACATTAAGCTATATATCAACTACTACATGTATTACGAAGTAAGCTTAAGCCTACAACACTAAGGAAGTTCAGCAGTAAGAAAACAGTTTTCCTCTGATGAGTATACAAAAACTTGCAATAGACATTTATCTCACTGAATTAACTTCTCCCTAGTTACTACATTCCAACTAGAGTGTCAAAGAATGGCTTTTGTAACACATGGGCTCAATCTGCATTCAGGCAAAACTCCCAACAAAATAAATGGGAATCTCTCCTACAGCTCTGATTCTGAAAATGCTTACACATGTGCCTAACTTCAGGCTTAAGTAGCCCTATTGAAGTCCACAGGACCACATGCTTAAAATTAATCCCATATAAATTTGTGGGCTCAGAGCCTAAAGAGGGAGTACAAAACTGAGCCTTACATGAACAATGGCTCAGATTTTCCAAGAGGAATTCCTTACGAAAACTTACATTAAGACTGCAATGCCTAACTCTTCTAGTCTCCTTTGAAAATCTCTTCATTTGCCCCAGCTATTTCCTGAATAGTTCAAGGCTCCTGTGGGCCAGGCAAAAAAGAGAACAGATATCCTCACTGCCTTAACTAACTCCAGGATTCATGCACTATGTGAATAGTTTTGATCCAGATCAAGTTCTACACTTTATCAAATGGCATAAATATCTAATATGATAATGCTAGACCTGTATTCATTAGTGATTTAGTCGATGGGGACATACGCTTGTAATGGTAACACACTGTCACTTAGGTGGGAAGAGATCATTTTGTGACAGGCAAATTATTGCTATATCTCATTAGGAATGTTATGTTCCTGTGCTGAGTTAAGACATACCAATTGCAAAGTGGTAATCATCATAATATCATCAAGATGTTGCTATATTTGAATATGACATGAGCACACCATCAGAGCAGCCCATTGTCACCTACCAGCTTGGAGTACAGGGAAGATACTGCTCTACAGTGACTCATGCAAAGAGAAAAAAAAGTACCTACTGTGACAACCTATTAGGAGATGTATTTAGTAATTTGTTTCTAGAAGCCTGTGGTTTTACAATTGAAGGGTGGAATATTTTGAAAGTTTCTGAGCCTGCAAGGAAAGGTGTCATTTATCCAGTAATGTGATCTGTCTACGGCATCTTATTCTTATTATGTGATAGCTGGCATCTGAGAAAATTATACAAACCTGCAAGCCTGAAATCAGTTATACTAGACCATTTTGCTTGACTCTGATAGTGTAAAAGGCCACTACACCCATTCTGACTCCTTTTATTGCTAGCCAGCTCAGTCATTGTTTAATGAAAAATTGTACCCTTCTAATGAACAAGTCTTCAGATGCAACAGAATTGTCTCTGACAAACAGAAGTGCCACAAAGGGTTCAAAGTCTCCTACATTTGATGACATTCTCTCTCACATTAGGAGGTGTAAATATCTAATACATAGAAATTTGGAAAAATTTCTTCTCAATTATCTTACTCTAATGGAAGTTCTTCAGTTATGGATGGCTAGAAGGTGTTTCTAAATAGATTCCAACAGAAGTGCCATGTGACAGAAAGTATCTCCCCTGTTAAATCTTACTCATAGAACTGCAAGTTCATTTGTGACATTAAAAAACTGGGTTTTCATCTGCCCCCTCAATGCTCTTGAAACTCCCACAGACACGGTGACACAGAGCTGCACAGTGATCCCCAAGACCTCACAGATCACTAGGAAAGGAAGAAGCATGTTCTCTTCTTGCCAAGTCTACTGACTTGTCTACTGAGTTGTGCAAGTTGGTAATTTTCTCATTACCCTTTCTCCTACTCAACAAAATAATCTAATACATACTGCAGAGTAAGCGTGTTTTCCTAGGCCCAGAACAGCACAAGCACTTCAGTTACACTGGATCCAAAGACAGGTTAATAATTTCTTTCCTGGAGACCCTAATACAGTCTTCTTCATTTCTGCCTAGCCTAGGGGCAGTCTGACTCCAAAAAGATTGTATCAAATTTTAATAATTGGACTGATCTAAGCAACCTTTGTTTTAGCCTGATGATTTGCTTGGCTTGCATCTGCAAATACTCCTCTATATATACTTAAGTTTCAGTTAGATAAGTTAAAGTTTTATATTTTTATTTATCTGCAAATTATGTTTTAATTCACCTATCATATATTCAGCAATATCTAATAATCAAACAGAAATTTTAAGATTTTAAAATTACAAAGAAAATTGTCATATACTAATGTGTTTGGCAATCATTCAGCCTCACAGTTGAATGATGGTATTCCAAGCTTTCTGGCTGTGTCTTATTCTTCCTCCCCTGGAAAATCTCATCTAATTACAGATCCTTGCCTTTTATTGTTTTAGGCTTTCTCCTCCCTCAGCTACACCTGTGGAAAGTTAATCACAAAATAAAATGAAGAAACACAGAATTACTAAGCTGGTCCTAGATATTTCTCCACCACTACGAAAACGGTTTCCCATGATGAACCAGAGGAGCCTACTGGCGTTATGAAAGTGGAACCAGCGCTTCCTTTTCCTTGAATATTTCCTCAGAAGTAAAAACAAAAGAGGAAGGAAAGAACTGAAGAAATTGGGTTCTATTCTTCTAAAGGGGAAAATATTTTTAAAGTCCATATAAAACTTCCATTAGGGAATCTAGAAATGAGAAGAATGTGTTCCCATTGGGCCCACACAGAAATTTCAGTGCAATTATCAATACTTCCCAATTAATTTCTGCTATCCTTTCTCCCATAAAAGCAATGGTGCACACCTATATGGAAGAACTGAAGCTTTCTTTAGATGGGAAATTCTTCAAGATCCTGTGCTTATAGATACCAGCTCTTTCTCTAGTACAGAATCAGCTGTGTTAGTATCTTCTTATTCAGCAAGAAAGTCTTAGAAATGTCTCTGCCTGATGCTAGGGAGCGACGATAGTTCCATCTGACCAAAAGTGGTCCTGAACATCAGGACCTGAGAGTTCAGTTGGCCTTGTAAGCAATTCTCTGTCCCCACGCTCTACTGACTGTACCAGTCTCATATGGGATTTTCTTGGATGCATACTGAAGGAGACAGAAACTTGGGACCTCAGAATTTAGATTAGGAATACTGACATCCTTTCCTCCTGCTGACACAGCTAAAATAAAACACAAGTAACATCAATACTTCTAGTATCAGGCATTTTAAATGCAACTAAAATTTCCTGTAAAAAGAAAGTCAGTTCTTTCAGCCTGATTTACTGCACTGACAAAGGAACCCCTCCTGCTTTACATTACAGTATGTGAATGAAAAATTGGTATCATATATGTCAAAATGTTACTTGATAAATTTTTTAGAATCAGAGATTACACCACAAATATTTTTAATGAAATCTAAAAACAGACGAGTGAATTTAAGCCTCTAATTCATTAAGAACTAAACCTTCAAGGCTGAAGGACATTGTCACTTCCAAAGGAATCTAAATTTTTCACCAGAATTTTAGCATCGTAGGAAAATGTGACAGTAGTAATAATACATATATTATATACTGCTAGACAAGTTGGACAAATTACATCTGCTACTGAATAGATGTGGAAAGAGTCTGTATTAGAAAACTTCCTGCTGGGTCACAAACATACATCGGTAATGGTTTGTTTTCAGCACAAGAAAAATTGCCATTGTCATATTCCAAAGTGAGCGTGAATTGTTTTATTATGAACTCCCTGTTGGTCCCTGTTTAACTGAGAAATCATTCAATCTAAATTTATCTTCTCTCTGCATGGCATTGCCATGTGTTGGTATCACCAAACTCTGCCTCAGTAACAAAAACAGTATTCCCTTAAAAGACAGACTGCACCCTTGATCTTAATCAACCTTGCCATATTATGAACTCTCGGCGTGCCCCCACTTACTTTGATTTGTAATCCAAGGCTCTCAATTCCATGAAGTCAAGGCTTCATTATTGATTCACAAGACAATCTCTACAAACTTCCACCATGCTTGACAATTAGACATTTATATTTTACATGTATGTATATTAATGTATAAATTTTGAAAACATAAAACTATTCCCTATTTACATGACTTCCTGTAGCTTCAATAGAGAGAAAATCCTAGTCCAGATTAGCAATAATAGATATACCTATTCATGCCATCCTCCATTCAAATCACTTTTTTATTTGATTTCCAAGTAAGCTGACCTGCTTAAATAATGCCACTTAAATGTACACAAAACAAATACATAGCCTTTGTGGTTCTCCTTTGCATTTTTTACTCTTCCATCACATTTTTAGCATCTGATGGAAACAGGGTGACAAAGACTCTAAGAGAACTGTGAAGCAACTACTCAGCCACCATCGAGGCTCTATTTAGCATGAGAAGGTCTTATTGTTGTCTCCAAGAGCTCCACCAAGGAAGGCTTTGGTTGAGGATGTAATTTTTCATGCTTAGTGCCATGAAATGTCAACCTGAAGCAAAATCAAACCTACCACACTTAGTGCCACAAACAGCTCTGTTATATCAACGAGAGCACATCTGAGGAAAGAGAATGAATCTGGGCCCCCAGTAGATACTTATCTGCTAAAGATTGAAAGTGTTATACTTGCATTTATTTGTATTGGAAATATTATAGGTTTGATTTCATATGTAAACAAACATCTGCCTACATTCATAAGGGGACAGAGTTGTTCAAAATAAAACAGGAGGATTTCTTTCATTTTCCTTAATTGGCAATTACAAAGAAGCAAGGCATCAGACAACACTTCCTACCCACTAATTTAACCTCTGGGGAATAGGAATGTATTTTGTATCTTACCAGTCTTCACTGGAAACCTGGAGCAATTTGTATATTTTCTTTAAGGAAGGAGGTTGAAAGACAGGACGTTACTAGAAAATGAGGTGATCCAATCTTTCCTGTATCCAGCTTCTCCACATTCTCACTGCCCAAAGTGACAGCCAGCTCAAACAGTGTGACTTGGCAAGCCAAGACAGGGGATAGGTGCTGTCTCAGAAGCAAGAAGGAAGGCAGAATTGCTTCTCTAATTATGCTAACCAAGGGCATCCTTAAAACATATAATTCATTCCTCTTTTATAGAGTTTTCCAGAAGAGGAAAACTAAGGAAGGGCATAGCAGAAAGGTGACTCTTTCCTTCTGGTTTTTTGTTGTTTTTTTTTAAGAATCCATGATTTACTGGGTGGGAAAAACAGCAGCCTTTCCAAATCTCTTTTTATAATGGGAATTTTCCAGTTCCTCTTCCGCACCAGGATTTTTCTGCATATCTGGAGAAAGTAGAAGCCACAGGTGGTGAAAAATGATAGTTTACTTCCAGGTGACTCACCTGTGAGATCTTCTTCTAAATTAAGAAGGGAGTTTGCTTATAATTTTTCTGCAGAAATTTAGACAGTTATCTGGAAAGCGTGTGTTACTACATGGCTTTGACTCAGCTAAAACTGAATAAAGGTTATTTCCTATGAGAGGAAAGAGAACCTGAGTTTGCCACTGCCCTTCTCTTGCCTGAGTGCTGTTTTTCAATTCAACAGCATGCGACAGAGAAGCTGTGGGTGTTCCTGAAGCAGTCTGCCACTCTCCACTGGCAGCTAGTAGGTCCCAGCTAGTCCAGCTGTGGCTAATTTAAGAAGTCACAGGTGCAGCAATAATCTAGCAGCAGGAACTGAGTCATTGTGGATATTCTCTTGGATATAGAACTGCAGCTACAGGCTGAGATCTGTCTCGGGTATGAACTTCCATCAGATCCTGGAAGATAGTTGAAGTAAATCTTCAGCAGGGACCTCAGAAGTTAGAGAGGGAAAGAAAATTTAGCTGTACTCTGAATTTTGGACATGTGTGGTATACTGTATTATTCTGGAGTTCCCCTAGCCTAAAATGAGATAAAAATTAAGAGTATTTGTAATGAAAAGCGGTGACAAGTATTCCTGCTACTGTCTAGTCTTTCCTATTGGGAAAAGCAGTATGTGAAATATTATTAGATAGTTTCCTGTAGTTGCATGATATCTGTTTATTAGAACCCATTGATGTAACTAGGAAGCATAAACATTACATTTGCCAATAAAACTATTGCTGCAGAGAAGCACACATCATCACAGTTATTGTCTTCCCAAGGGTATGTTCCAGAGACACTTACATTGGGCCAATCAATAATTTGTGGGTTTTCTGTTAAAGAAATCAGTGTCTCATGATATTCAAGCATAACTTTAATCTTCCTTTGGACAAGCATCTAAAAACAAAAGAAGAAATGATGCATTTGAATATAAAAGCCTTACAGAAAAAAAGATTTCCTATTAATCCAAGTCAAGAGCAATAACTATGCACACAAGAAACGCATCCAAAATGCGGTACGCTTAGTGGTAGGATCTCCCTTACTCCAAAGCTACCAAAATCAGAAATCTGTTAATGAAATATAATTCAGATGCAAAAATGAAGAAAACCTTCACCTTGTGAGAAAAGCAGCACAGAGACCCCATTAAAGGAGAGATAAGAGCTGGAGGATGCAAGTTAGGAAACCAATACAGATAAAATAGGAATAAAAAAGAACCAGTGCACGTGTGATTTCTGAAAACTTTTGAAAAAGCACTATTTGAGAAAAACAAAGGAAAAGAAATCAAAACAGAGCTTGTTTTCTGACATTCCCCTGCCAAGACCAGAAAAATGCAGATAGAAAAAAGAAAAGCAATATCTAATGATGATGTGAACACACTAACTGCCAGGCTGGAGAGTGAGTAACTGAAGTGACTTACGAGGTGAACGACATTCTGAGTGCCAAGAGAAATTACTTGTATGTTAATCATTCACAATCTGGGAAAGAATTAAAACGCCTACCCACTCCTCAATGATCATCATTGCTGGGTTTTATTGTGGTGGGAATATCATTTAAATGGAAAAACATGAAAAAGAGTTAAAAAAATAAATTTTCTGTTTCACAATACATTTCAGTGCGATCATTATTCAACTAACATGAAGTCCTAACTAGAAAAAGTCCTTTTATACCTGAATCTCTTGTTCCATTTCAAAATTCAGTTAGTCAATCTATTTATTTATATCTGTAGATTTTAAAAGAAAAACATGTTTTGAATGAAAAATATCTTTAAAGATCAGTTTAATGCCATGCTTTCTAAGGCCTCTTTCCTCCCATCTCCAATTTTGTTAATTCTAGGTGTTTGTTACTGCATAGCTGTAGCGCACTAAAAACATTGCGGGGGGGGAGGGGGAGGTGAAGGGGTTTGGAAAGGGCATCTGGTTCAAGGTTAAGCTGAGATAAAGCCATAACTTGCTTTAGACTTATCTATGTCTCATCTCGACTGTGCGATATGACCCTCTCTTCTTGCTGAGCTGCATTATCTGATTTTGATACCGTGTATCAGCTGACAGATTTCTTGTTGAGCTTTATTCTTGCCACTGTGGTTTCAAAAGGTGGCTGCAATGAAGTATGGACAAATATTTAGCAAACCTAAGGAAATTTGGAAGTAATTTTACTAGATAGTTTTATAGTAAACTATTTGACAACAATCAGTTTTCAAACACAAGAGTCAGCTAAACCTGCTTTTTATAATAAAATAAGTACAATTATTCTCAGTGAAATTAAGGTTTCATTAATTTCCAGTTCATTCTTAACAGTCTTGCTATTTGTACGTTAATCCAGACTATTTTAAATAGACTCTGCCGTTTGAGGTGCCCTATGAAACATTTTCAAAAGTAACCAATTGGAGAAACACCAGGAGCACAAGTTAAGGTAGGAAAAATCAGCAGCAGAAGAAAAGGCTTTAGAGCCTTCATTTAAGACAGCCAAACACTGTCTTAAGTAAAGAGCAGGAGATGGCTTGAGAGTGCGGAGCAGATTTTGAGAAGATTTCAACTGAATTCTGGAACTAATAGGTAGTGATATTATCCAAGCCACCAAACTTAAGAGGCTTTTAAAGGTTTCGGCTTTGGCCCACTTCAGTGCAAAAGCAATTATGTTGATTCTAGAATACTTTTGACTTCCTGCGTTACAGAAACAGCTAACAGTGCTCTACCATTAAAGACTGATTAGAGCTTTG
This sequence comes from Pygoscelis adeliae, assembly GCF_000699105.1. Lineage (NCBI taxonomy): Eukaryota > Metazoa > Chordata > Aves > Sphenisciformes > Spheniscidae > Pygoscelis > Pygoscelis adeliae. The sequence goes on along the minus strand of NW_008824053.1, from coordinate 5,770,829 downwards.
AGCTTCAGCTGGAACGGGTCCAGAGACACTTACATCTGTTTTTATACTTCAGTGACCACTGAGTCTCAGTAAAGAAAGTTAATAGTTTGGATTTTGATCCTGTCCTACTCTTGTGCAACAACTGTTAAAAGAAATCCTTGTCTTCTGTCTCCCACCAATTATTCTAAAATGTCTTCTCCTAAGCAAATGTGTTTATTTATGAGAACAGCTTCAAAGAGTTTAAATTTTGTGTTCAGACCCAAGGATACTGCGTTTACCAGTAGATTCCACTTATGTTGCTTCTGCAGCACCCATACCTGACATGCTTTGTCAGAGCTTCTGATTTATAAAATTTAAAGTTATACCAGAGGACAACCATGGGCCCAGAAGTACCCTAACTGTAAAATACTTGCTTCTGTCTGATTTGGTTTATTGAACTTCTTTGATTAAGCCTTATTAAAGGACAGTTAGGCCTTCATTACAAATGTTTTGCAATATGCAAAACCTGTAGTTTTTGTTATTCCACTACCTTTTTTTGATGGCAGAAATAAATCTTCCTAAAACAAGACCAGAAATTATTTATGGACTATCCCCTGCTCTGTTTTTCATTCAGCATCTAAATAGTCAAGGTAATCCAAAGCTTAACTCCACATATTATGAAAACTACCATTTAAAATTAATTTATGTTTAAAATGACCTATAAAACCTTTCTTCTAAACCTCAGTTGAGATATCAGTTGCTTAAATATATTCAACACATTTAGCAGAATCCTATCACCTCTCCTGTTCTTATTTAATTAAGAATTACTTTTGCTAGCCACAGGAGAATCAGAAGAGCTTTCTTTTGAGTTATTCACAAAGTGGTAAAATAACACATGCAGATATAGCAGCTGACAACATAAGCAGGGTCAGTATTAGGACAAACTGGCCAAAAAGAGCAGCTTTTGGCCTAATTTTAATCAGTCCTTGGGTGCATGAAATGTCATGGAGTTTCATATGAAATTAAATTATCCCTTTCTCTTAGCTTATTTCTGTTCCAACTAATCCTCTAACTCTTTATTAAACATTATCTTTACCATCTGCTCTGGGTGAATGTTCAACACCTTGCAGAAGAACTCTAGGCTGATTGGTTTTTATGGGCAGCATGATCTGAGTTTTATGCACATACTTAGGATTATGTCAAGGACAAAGAGGATGAATAATCCATTAACTATAATAAGCAAGAACCCATATCAGTGCAGCTAGAACATGTGTTACGTTTCAAAAGCAAAAGATGAATTAGAGATATGTGGATCATAAAATACCCATAACCCAGGACCCTCTCTATACTAGGACATAATTTCCATACATACACACTCCACTAAACAGCATTTCTGGAAGTGATGTTTCAGTCTTGATGAATCAGACCTTTTAGTGCTGAAATGGCATTTCCAAGCCTACAACATGGAAAGAAATAGCTCCGCTGAATTGGACATTTCCTCTAACATGGAACAGATGGTAGCAAAATACCTGCCCCGTGCATAGGTCTTTCAACCACATCTATATGTTCAATAATAGAATGTTACTCTATTTTCATACTTTTTGTAAGCCTCTAAAATAAACCATCAAGGAACTGCTACCATTTAAAGTCACAGTCTAAAAATTTACATTTAAAAAAGTAATTGTCAAAGGTTAGTCAAATGTTGCTGTCAATTAGATCCAGTTATTGCTTCCACTCTTTGATAACCACAAACATTAAAATAACATTATCGCTATTAATCATAATATTTAGTGTAGTGTCTATCATCCTACCAAGACCTCATTTGCCCCAAAACACGTAATTGTAAGAATTTGGTTCCTTGCTCACAACATTTCATGTAATTACTCACCTCTTTCACCTTTACTCATCTGTTGCAATAATTTGTCTTCCTTTGGCTAACCTTTCAGACCAAAGTATTTACCCTCTCTTCCACTATAAAGGTTTATGATCCCATAATGAACAACAATTATGGTGGTATCTGATCACAGTGTGTATATTAACAACAGAAAATATCTGGACAATATGTCTTTACTCATCTCATTGCAGAAGGTTTGCACCAGATATCCTTGCAGTGTGCTCTAAGATGTAATGACAGACTACTCTTCTAAACATTTTCAGCAATTTGCAGAGAATTATTTGACCCACAGTAAGCAGTATACTTCACTGCCATATCATTCTATACATGACTTACTGGTGTAAGTCATCTGGACTCGGTTGCCTTCAGTAGAACCATGTTAATTTAAGCCAACAGTGTGATCTATACACTTTTAGAATCAGTGACACAGTAAGGACTCTGAGATGTAGACGTTACTAACTACTGAATATGCTGCTACAGACTGCAAGGGTTGCCCACCTGAGAGTGTTGACTGGCAACAGAAGGCTGTCTTAAATCCTGGTATTCAAACCTCAGTACTCTACATGCTTAGGCTGACCAGAGGCTTTGACTTCTTTACCTGCTCCTCTAGTAACCACTACAGGCAAAACAAGTAAGAAGAGAATCACTGAAACTCCGCCACGTACCATGCTCCAGACCACCGCCCTCATGGCTCATTGGATTAGAGGGACATCAGATTAGACCCTAGCTCAGTTATTGTATGGGAACCTGCTCAAGCTGCATACCTGAATCTAAATCTCAACTGCTAGGCAGCAGATGAAAATCTGCACAATAGTTGCATAGCTTGGGTTCTTGGTAAACTTATTTTCCTAAACTTCAAGACTAGCAATCAGCTTAGAAGTACAACCTATTAATAAAAAAAGAGCATAATAGAGCTGAAAGAGCCCAGAATAGCATTATATTAAATGGCAAACAATAACCTAGTACCTTCCTCTCCAAGTCCTCTAGCCACAGGCAGCATTCAGTGGTAGTAATAGGTAGGCAAGGAAGGATCCAGATACCAGATGCAACACTGCACATTTCTTTCCTCTCTCTCTTTTCCTCTGCAGGAGTCCCCCACCCAGGAATAAAACAAAAATTCACATTCCTACTTCATCTCAAACACAAGCACAGAAGCCCTGGGGGGTGAAGAAGGAAGTGAAGGGAAATGGTATAAGGAGTCCTTCTACAGGCATTTCTAGCTGAGATCTCAGTCTCCAACCATCATCATATTTTTGCCCCTTTCAGAACCACACTTCACTACTTTGATTAGTTTGAAGTTGCAGTCTCCCATTCTCAGATTTAAACAGTCAGTGCATTCTTCAGTTAAATCTATTATATCTTGGAATCCTTATGTTTCACGGGAATATGTACGTACCAGTGGAGTAAATATGACATAATATGGCACATACTGAGAGTGTTGCCTGCATTTCTGTAGTTAACCATGTTTATGTCACAGAATTTCTCATGTAAATAATTGGCTGCTTAACACACACAGAGAGTTCTTCTTAGACTAGCTAGTCTTTGTGAATCCCCCAATTCAGAATACAAACACCATTACTAAATGAAATAAAGTCTTCCAAATAAAGGTATACATAATAGTCAGAGTAAATCCCATTTAAGATAGGATACTTCTATTCCTGAGTAGACAGAAAAATGGGTTCCAAACACTCAAGTCTGCTCAGAGGCCTAGGCCACTCACCAGAAGACACTCCTATCAGCTCCCTCCTAACCATTGAACTTCAAAGACTCTTCGAAAGTACGGAATGGCGTTACTTTTTTCCTGCTAATACTTCCATTAAACCTCTTCATATGAAAGAAATTAAAGTTACTTTTCAGGTGTGCCTGTTGAAGAGTGCCAATTTTCAACCCAATGGGAATTTTAAAACAAAAGATAAACTTAGTATTCATTCTTACCTAGAAAGTGTCTCTCCCCCCCGGCAAATCTTGTTTATGTACATATGTACATGCATGATTTACTTGAGGTAGAAGGACAGTGGGAGATGTAGAAGAACACTCCCCAAAATAAAAACCTTCAAAGTATAAGAAGAGGAAAGTGAAAGAGTTATGTGAAGTGTTAAGGGGAAATAAAGATTTTATACATATCTTAACTGTTAGCATGAGTAATACACAAAATGGATTTGGTTTAGGTTACCAGCTTTTATCCAGATTATCCAGACAATCAGCATCTGGTTTAAGTCCCCTATGTAACCATCTGTAGTAATGTCACATGAAGGATTAGCCTTACGTGACATTTGTAATGAATATATGGATGGAAGAAGAGGAGGGAGTGTGAAATGGAGTACAATTGTTAAAACTTAAAATCAGGTGAAACCACATCTTTATTTGCTGATTCTGATAATAACTGTGGGGTTTTTTGACTTTTCAAACATTAGCGTATGCATTAAAAACCCAACATATCCTCCCTGTTTTTTTAAAGAAAAGCAGGCAAGTTGAGAAAAAATAATTTAATGTATTTTTATATTTGACCTTTTAAACATAACTAGAACATTAAATAAAAATAAAGCCTAATTCTCCATGTTCAGTTATGACAGATGGGTGTGATCACAAAAACATCAAAGGCAGGCTTATCCTAATCCTGTAAAGTGGTAAGTGCCTCCTGAAAGGTCCCGAGTGCCTTCTAATCCTACTGAGGATAGGCTGCGAGTGCATCAAGAGGTAACGGGAGTAAGTAACAAGGGTAATAGTGGGCTTTCCTGTCCGTAGGAGGAACAATATGTATTGAAAAGATCTGATATGTTAGGAAATAACCTGATTTATCTAAACATAGAGATCAGAAATTGGGAAGATGTGTGTTTATTTTCCACTCTCAGTGAGCTTATATTGTATGTATAGCGTGGCCTTAGGCACAGAGCATGCGACTCCAATTCAGAAAATCTGGCTTCTCTTCCAGGCTCTGTTATTTGCACAATATTGCAGAGTGCCCCAGGCCAGTATCTTTACCTCTCGGCATCAGTGTCTTCTTTCCACAAACGGTGAAATTGAAATGACCTCTTCTCAATAGATCATGAAGTTGTGCAAAAGTGACAAGACATAAGAATCTATTACCACGATTAGTTTTAATGCATCAGAATGTATGATGAAAAAGCTAATTTTTGAAGCAGAAGGAGAAACTCAAATTAAATCCTAGGAAATGTTTTGATTTGGGGGTTTTCCCTTCGGGTGCAATCAAATATTCAGGATAGGGAAAATGAGAATAAAGGATCCTATAAACTTGAGGCAGGTAGCACTACCTTTGGAAGAACAACTGAATTGGAATGACTGTCCATCAGGTCAAGTTCACCAAGGAAAATCTTTTCATCGTAAGGTGGCCAGGTGAAAGGTCTAAATGAAGACTGGGCTGAGTGGTTCGAGGCTGGGTGATATGAGAACACAGTAAACAGTACTGCAGTGGAGTGTAGCAGCTAAACAAACGAGGTATATCGTGCCAATGCCAACCACTCCTCCCCAGTTTAAAACAAGCCTGCTAAGTCACGCAGCAAAAGTACCTTGTGCAAAGTCACAGATGATATCTAGGGTAGCTTAACAACTAAGCCTCAGCCAGTTTTATCTCGACTCAGTGAAACTCTAGGATGATTCCTATTGGTTATATAAGACATGGATATCTCATTTCCTTTGGTGAAATAGCCACAATTAATAGCTGATATTAAAAAAGGCTTCTTCATATGTGTAGTATTATATGTCACATGTCCATGAGGTAGCTCAACACTTTTTTTTTTCCCCCCAGATATCCAGATACTGCTGTTCACCAGGCAGAATGTCACTAATGACTACATTTTATAAATTTGTGTGAGACATTTTTATAGCACATGCTGTATTGGCACCATTGCCCAATACTGCATGCAATTACTTTGTTGTTGCTGTTGTTGCTGAGGGCCAAGCTCTAACAAATTAAATTTAGAGAAGGGAAATAGGCTTATATGCAAATGGAATTAAATGCTGACACAAGGATAAAACAGCACTGGATTTAGACAGGGCTCTCCCCCCGACTTTTTAACCAATCATTAGATTTAAATTGAGCAGACAGATTCATCTTTGATTTAACTCCATTGTAATCAATGGAACTGCAGCAGGGATGAACCCGGAGCAATATGTTTTTGACAGTTTTTATGCAATGGCTATCCAGAATGAAGTAGATGAAACAGATTTTTTTTTTTTGCTTATAATTTATGAAATTATTTCCCGTCCCCAAATCCCTACATCAAGGAAATGAGTTAGTGCGTAATGGATAAAGTAGGCAACTGCATGCCAAATACCAACTGCTGACCACAGGCTCTGTACCCATAAACCCAAAGCCAAAATATTTATCTGACTTACCTGTGATCCAGAAAGAACTCCCTAATGGTGTAAGTACAGCTGGATAATTGCATGGTTTCTCCTCAATATCACTTGCACTGTATAAAAACAATGACGTACATTTAGTGTTTCTATAATGTTAGTATCACACATAAATAATTGCTGAATTTAGAAAATTATGTTCTTTGGTGATCTATAGAAGGCCTGGGAAGAATAATGATTGTTGGTCTGATCATTGCATAGACAAGATCCATATTTCAGTAAACTTTTAGAACCCCTGGTTGCATTTTGTGCCTTTATTACGTGACTGCTCCTATACATGGCCTCCTCCCTTACCTGTCTCCACTGGCACTTTTTGTGGAAAGAATAAATTGTTTATCAAAATACTTTGTAAATTAATGTAGGACCAAAGGACTCTGGCAGCATGCACGGTATATGGAACTAATGAGGAACTAGGGATCATTGCTTGTACCAGTCTGACAGACCCTGATTTTTTTGGCATCTTGTTTTTTGGCACCTAATCCTCTTCATTTTTTTCTCTTTCTAGTTTTTCATTGCTTCTTTTCAGCTGACAGTTCATTACTTATTCATTTATTCATGGGTCTTATTTTTTTGGTTTTGAGGATTCTTTATTCAATGGTAAGTTCAGAGGAATTACAGTTTGTTTTTCCACACAGCCACTTCTCTGTATTAAAGCCATCAAATAATAGAGAGAACTTCTGTACAGGCATGAAGCTTTACCCTTATTGTGTCACAGTTTTCACTCTTACATTACTTTGTCCCACACAAACAAAGTTCTAGGTTCTTTTTCACTGTAGACATATAATGCTATTTTAGGTAACTGCTAATGGTTAACCACCTATATTTGAGGGAAGCATAACAGACCTCCTACTGGCTCCTATGACATGGTCGCCATCAGCCAGAGTTTGCAGATCATCTGGCTGAAATATTAGAATAGCACAGTGCTTTTTACTTTGAGGCCCCTGGAGCCCCTGGGTCCACAATAGGTAATTAAGAGAAGTCTGTTGTCGAGAAATAAGTCCACACATCGAAAACATTTGTTAACTGCTACAGTAGAGTTATCCTCAGCTGGCAGAGTAGCCTTGGGACTATAGGTTCTCTAGGCAAAGACAGCAAAGCAGACAAATTTCAAAAAGCAAAACTAATTTCAAAGCAAGACTTGCTTCAGATCAAATAGCCGTAGCAAAACATCTATTTCCTTCGTACACCTTGGCTTACATACATAAAAACAAGAGGTAAGAATCAAACAAGACAAATACCTAGCATTGCACTTAAATTGGTGGGATTACTGATCTTTGTTTACATTTGCTGTTCTGTAGCAAATCACTACAGAAATAGCAAAACAGTGCTTATCAGTACTGTTATACTAAACAAAGTTGCTAGAATCAGGTCTGAAGCACATACAAACTTTTTTCCTTTCCTCAAACATATGTATTTGCTTCTTCCCCACCCATCCAAAAAAAAAAAACCCCAGATATTTGCTACCAACGCATTTTGCTTACTGGAGATTTTTGAAAGCCTAATCAGAATTACTTTGGCAACATGCAGTCCTATCAAAATATGAACAACCAAGAGAATTACTGTGGTATCATGTATTTTAATGAAAAGCTAGAACTTTAACTAAGTTATGAAGACATAAGCCAATAAAAAGTGAGGAAACCAACTGCTTTCATAATACACATCCTGCTTTAAAGAGAAAGAGAAAATACTACCTTTGCAAGTACATAACTGTATAACTTACAGGAAAATTAAGATTTTACAGTTCAGCTACTAGTACTTTCCAGAACATGAATCATGAAAGCCTGAGTACTCCCCTTTTTTCAAGCAGTAAAGATTTCACGCTTTTACCCCATTGATATTTGTTACCACCTTCCCAGCATTTATATTTCATTGATTTCAAAACACAGAAAATGGTCCATCAAAATAAAACATTTTATAGATGTTACAAACTGTATTACAATCCTTCTAAATTTTCACCATGAAAACTACAGTAATTTTCAAGTAATACAACTTTATGCTTACTTTCTGGAGTTCTAGTTCTAAACATTTTGTTCTGTTTAGTGATTCAGTATGATCTGCTAGTAGTATACTCTAGAGTATTCATTCTTCTTACATGAAGAAGGCAGAGTTAGAGATGGTACCTAAGATTAGCATGAATTCAAGGGTCTAAGCAAAACTAAGATACAGGATGTCTGTTACTTAAGAAGTTAAATCTGCATTAAACTTCCCCTTTGAATATTACTAAGACTGGTAAGAAGGTTTTCAACCCAAGTGTTATAAGCATTTTTTTTTTTAATCTTTCAATAGATGAAAAACAAAGAGCATTTTAAGGAGGGACACTTGCATCAGGTCTTATATCCAGGAAAAAAACTTGCTGGATTACTATCAGCCTCATAGAGTAACATTAACAGCTTGCCTTGAAATTTCAAGGTAAGTGGTCCATTAATTTTTAGATCTTTCTTCTACTCTAGCTTTGAATTTCTCCTTTTTGTCTACCAAAATACCCAAATTGATTTGTAGTTGCAAGAATGTTATTCTCCATGTGTTTCTTATGTCCGCAAAGAATCAGTTTCAAAACCAGTTAGGACATTGAAACTGAAAAGATTCTGTCCATATAATGAGTTAATCAATTCACAGACATATTACAGGGTTTTAAGTTGAAATAATAAATAAAATGAATCTATTTAGTACTCTTTAAAATGCCTTTCAGTTCTGCGGGGTGACTGGCTGCTGTTCAGTGAAATCTCTCTGCTGCTCTGGAGCCCCCTGCCGTAATGTGAATACATACCTTGCCGATGCCAAGGCGACAGGGGCGGCTGCCTTTGCCTGGCCCCTTCATCTGGAAGAGCTAGCTAATTAACTCCACAGCTGCGAAGGGTGCGCAGCTCTCAGATGGACATAACATCTTGTACTCTGAATATTCCCTCTTCGGTTTTCCCCAATGCTAGAACCTTATCTCAGTCTCTCACCCAAACTAAATGATGTTCCTAAAGGAAGTTTTATATTCCTTTGGGAAGACAGTAGTAAAATGGAGAGTCAGAAACGAGTCTTTTATACAAAACAAAAGAAAAAAAAAAGATTCAAAATATTCAAGTATGTAATCACCATAGTAATCAAATGAATATCCAACACAGAATTCGGAAATGGGTTCATTGTGAGAAAGTGCCCCATTAATTGGGGAGCAGCCACAACAAAGATAGAAAAACCACAGAATAGAGAACTATTCAGTGAATGCATTTTACCACCTCTAATATGATGAAACATCCAGCTTGCAAATACATAGTCCAAATAATGGGGGGGAAAAAGTTAGTTACATTTTCAACTCAAGTTAAAATGAACCGTTGAATGGCGCTGAACTGTGAAACGGGAGAATCTGGAGTCTGTTTGCAGTGCTGTGTCTGACTCGTTATGAAATCTGAAGGGGTCACTACTTGACTCTGTGCCTCGGTATCCTTCATTCTTATTCTCGACCCTGGTGAGCTACAGAAGGTATGGACCAGTTCTCACAGTGGACACATCTGTGCCAAAATCAGAAGAGTAACAGAGGGGTGTCAGTGAAAGCATTCTCAGACTAGCTTTACTCTCACTGGCCTGCTCAACTATCCTAGTGAGATTTTAGTTGCCCCAATAAGCACTCAGGATGTCTGGCAGATTTTTGCATCCTGTGCTGTAGCCCATGTTTCCTGTCAAAGTCCCTTGATAATGTTTCTTTCGGCTGTGCCTACCAGTCTTTCACTCCCACCGCTTAATTACAGTGTGCAATAGTCACTTTGTATAGGTGGCACCTGGATCTCAAATGGATCTCTTAGGTACCACTTTACAACACATAAAACTAGGTGCTGCTGAAATACAAGGAAATTTCTTGCACTGATGGTTTGTTGATGAACTAGCCCTGCTTTTCTTCAAATTTGGTGTTGAGCACAATTTCCTGCAATTCTGAGCAATTCATACCCCATCTGCCTAGAGTGTAGATCCCTGCAGTTACTGTATTGAGCAAAGAGCCAGTCCGTGCCCTCTATACCAGTCCCTGCAGCACACACACATATCCGTAACGTGCCAGGTAGCAGATGTATTGCCTCCTTGTGCAAGCACTGCAACAGCCACTGCACAGGTGGTTGGTTAATGCCAACAATATGATGTGTATTTCCTGTGCTGAGGGGAACTGCATCTTTCAGGAATTGTATCAGGCTCTGGCAAAAAAATAACACAGCCAGGGAGAACATATTTCAATACGAGTGGGCTAATTATAATTTTGGCTCCTAAAGCTTTCTAACAGCCAAAATATAAAGTCCAGCTGGCATGTCCTTCCGCCTGCCTGAAGGAAATAATCCCAATTTATAGCATAATCAAAAATCATGTTTCCATATTTTGGGGGTTTTATAAGTTACTGCCAATACATCAGCCTATGGAAAAGCCTCAGATTGCTTTCCAAGTGATGGAGTGCCAGAAAGAAAAAGTTTCAATGTATACACATTTTACTGCCTCTACAGTGGTTTAAAAAGCACACAGGATTGCCTGGCTGCAAGTGGGGGGAAAAGAAATATCAGTCAAGTAAGGACTCTGTGAATCACACAGCCCTGTGCAATTAAGGGGCCATTGTTAATTTTCAGATTGTCATAAATCCATGGGAGAATTTGAGACAATTCATAAACCAGTTACAATAGAATGAACAGGGGATGGGGCAATCCGCTGAAATGAAATCCAGCCCACAGAAACAAGATGTTGCAAGAAACCAGCCCTGAAATATGCTGGGAGAATAAAAGGCATATGGAACTGAGCGACTGCACACATATAGTCTCTTAAAGACCAAAGTTATTTGGCTTGAAGGCAGAGGGTGTTGCACAGCTCTGAACACTGTTTTGCTAAGTACATCGGGCCTTCTTTGTTTCAGTCAATTATACGCTAAAAATGTTGAAACTACCACAGATGTACAGGGAAGCAGCTGTATGGTTTTCACTCGCAATACCTGTAGTAACAAATAAATAAATATCTCTCAGAAAAATACTGTAGCACTACTTGCTCTGAAATAGCATTTTGAGTACGCACCTGCAAGGGCAGATAAATTTTTCTACGTCTCATAACCAAAACATTGCACCACAAATAGCAGTTTGCAATGATCAAAACAGCATTCATATGTCTATTTTTAAGTGATGTTTCTTTAGAGATATAATTATGATTTTGATTACTTGTGCACCGATGTAAACTACATGAAACATATTCTAGGTTTTATTGAAAAATGTAAAGGACCAATCCTACAAACTTTATTAAAATGAGCAAGTCTTAAATAATCAGCAACATAGACTTCAGCATGTCTCTTTATGCATGTAAGAAGTTTATGTAGTAACCCTAAATGACTTAAAGCCTGGACATGAAGTCTTGATTAGTAATCTTGCAAACCAAGGGTAGGAAACCACATTCACTCTTCGGCTGATAGTCATCTTGTGGGATCCGTAGTACCTGAGGTGTTGCAAAGCTTAACATTGGTTCAGGTTCTGAGATTGGAAGTCGAACGGGGTACGCTTCCTGCCTTCTATGGTGCATTGTGACTTGAATGCAGTGTTCTTCGCCACACTCATCCACTCTACAATTTCTATGCTCAGGGATTCAAATTCCTTCAGTTTAAGTCAATGCTTGTCCAAGCCATCCTGTCTAATGCCAGAATCTAGATGGAGAGGGCTTTGCTAGCTAAATGCCTGAAGAAACTGCTAGTTCCAGCAATTTCTGCAATTGCAGAAATTCTGTAACATCCTTTCAGTAGTTCAAAAAATGTGCAAACTTAAAGCATGCTTTGGATGGCAATAAAGACGGAATGGAAACCCACGTCTACACACTGCCTGCTACTTCAGCCTTTGGCCTTTATAACACTAAACCCTTCAACTGTTCCCTGTGCCTCTCCTCAGTGTGCATTACATAATTACACTATGAAGGGTGTAGTTTGAAGTACCAGTATTTTTTGACCTCCTAGTTCAATATACTGCTACATTATTACGACACATATTTCTCTTATAACAGTGAACCACCTACCAGTCTCCCAGTACTAATACCTAGTCATTTACTAGCAACTATGACCAGGTGACCCGCCTAGTGGACAAGGGAAAGGCTGTGGATGTGGTCTACCTGGACTTCAGTAAGGCCTTTGACACCGTCTCCCACAGCATTCTTCTGGAGAAGCTGGCGGCTCACGGCTTAGACAGGTGTACTCTGCGCTGGGTCAAAAACTGGCTGGACGGCCGGGCCCAGAGAGTTGTGGTAAATGGAGTTCAATCCAGTTGGCGGCCGGTCACGAGCGGTGTTCCCCAGGGCTCAGTATTGGGGCCAGTTCTGTTCAATATCTTTATCAATGATCTGGATGAGGGGATCGAGTGCACCCTCAGTAAGTTTGCAGACGACACCAAGTTGGGCGGCAGTGTTGATCTGCTCGAGGGTAGGAAGGCTCTGCAGAGGGACCTGGACAGGCTGGATCGATGGGCCAAGGCCAACTGTATGAGCTTCAACAAGGCCAAGTGCCGGGTCCTGCACTTCGGCCACAACAACCCCATGCAGCGCTACAGGCTTGGGGAAGAGTGGCTGGAAAGCTGCCCAGAGGAAAAGGACCTGGGGGTGTTGGTCGACAGCCGGCTGAACATGAGCCGGCAGTGTGCCCAGGCGGCCAAGAAGGCCAACGGCATCCTGGCCTGTATCAGAAATAGTGTGGCCAGCAGGAGCAGGGAAGTGATCGTGCCCCTGTACTCGGCACTGGTGAGGCCGCACCTCGAATACTGTGTTCAGTTTTGGGCCCCTCACTACAAGAAGGATGTTGAGATGTTGGAACGTGTCCAGAGAAGGGCAACGAGGCTGGTGAGGGGTCTGGAGAACAAGTCTTATGAGGAGCGGCTGAGGGAGCTGGGGGTGTTTAGCCTGGAGAAAAGGAGGCTGAGGGGAGACCTCATTGCTCTCTACAACTACCTGAAAGGAGGCTGTAGCGAGGTGGGGTCGGTCTCTTCTCCCAAGTAACTGGCGAAAGGACAAGAGGAAATGGCCTCAAGTTGCGCCAGGGGAGGTTTAGATTGGATGTAAGGAAAAATTTCTTTACTGAAAGAGTGGTTAAACATTGGAACAGGCTGGCCAGGGGAGTGGTTGAGTCACCATCCCTGGAAGTATTTAAAAGACGGGTAGATGAGGTGCTTAGGGACATGGTTTAGTGGGCATGGTGTTGTTGGGTTGACGGTTGGACTCGATGATCTTGGAGGTCTCTTCCAACCTTAATGATTCTATGATTCTATGAACTACAGCCAGAACCCTGATTTTCCCTCAGGATCCCTGAGGATTTTCTCTCTTATCAGTTAAATACAAAATTCCATACATCTTTATACCTTGACTGTCTGGGTATCTTAACTACATGTGCTTTTGAGATAACATTTCCTTGGTAGGGATCAAGTTTGTGGCCAACCAAAGCTGAGGAATAGCAAGCATTCAGGGACAGTAACCATATAGCAAATTTACTGGTAAGATTATACAAGTGAGGGCTTACCAGCACCATGTAGCAGTGAAAATAGCCTCCTGCATCCAGAGAAAGAAAATATCAGGCCACTGAGGCACGTGTTTGGGGGTAGTGGCGAGGATAGGGGAAGACAGAATATTCTAAAAGCCGTCACTGTCACATGGTAGGAAGGAATGGACTGGTTTCCATACGGGCAACAGCACTGACTGGAGCAACCACCCCTAGAACATCAGAGGTCTTAACCCAGATGAGCTCCTGAGGGAGGATGGAGTTCTCCAGGTCTGGGGCTGCAGGGATTGCCAGGGTCCTCTCCCTGGGGCTGGGGCAGGTGGAGGCAGTGTCCTTGCCTGCAGCAGTGAGCTAGCAGTGGGTCTGGCAGTGAAGACAGCCCACATCATCCTGGACTGTATTAACAGCATAATCAGCAGATTGAGGGAAGGGAATAGAGACTCATCACTTGTTAGACCACATCTATAACATTGTATTTGGGTTTGGGGCCTCTACTACTAGAAAGATACTGGTAAACTGGTGAGCCACCAACATGGTCAGAGGCAGGAGATATATATATATATTCTGTCTATTTTATATATATACGTACATACATATATATATAAAAGAATTCCATGGAGGGTAACTAACTGCATAGAAACTGCCGTAGGCATTGCTTGACTCACAAGTGGCTGTAGGCTAGAAAAACATATAGGTGATATATTTGATGTATATTTTCATATTTTTCTCTAGGTGGGGTTTGGGGGGGGGGGTTGCTACTGTTAGAAATAGGATACTGGGCTAGACAGACCTTTAATGTGATTCAGTATGAAAGTTTTTATAAAGATTAATTTCAACTGTTTCAGTAACATGCTAGGTTTACTATCTCAAATATCCACACAGCATAACTGAAAAGAATCCCAATAATTTAGAGGGGTTTGGATTAGCTCCTGTTTTCCATAAGGAAAGTATGAGGTTCAGGAGGCTGGAAGACAAGATGAGCCATAAGAGAATCAATCTGCAGACATGGTCCACGAAAGTCTGAGAACTACCAAATCACGAAGTACTCAAAATTGTGTGCAAAATATGAATAAAATATTGATTTCATTAAAAATGTTAAGGACTACTTAATTCAACAACATTTTATATGTTTGCATATTTATTTCCAAATTTGCATATCTGTTTGCATATATCTTGTAAAGCTGAACGTTAATTATACTTTAAAATCATGTATAAATTGTAACCAAGAATGTTGTATGAATTTTTGAAATAAGAGACACACTCAAGTACCATTAATTATAAACTGCCATTTAAAGCACACTGAAGCAGACCTCATATTGAAAAAATATTGAGCCCTTGACAAATAAAAAAGGCAGCAAGAGTTATTAACTGGTCTAGCTGATTAAATGGCGTCTCCTACAAGCATAGCACAGATATTTTTTTCTCTTTCTCCCTCCAGAGCATGGCTTACTTTTACTCAGAAGAGATACATGACAATTTGCTGGCCAAGATAAATACTGCTACATACTGCAAGTATGATACACTGGTATATAATTTCTGTTTAGGGTGATTCTCTTTTTGAAGTTTTCTTCATATAGAAATGACAGTCAGTAATATGGAACAATAGATTAAAAAAATTTCATGGGTTACTTTAATGGACTAGTGTCAAATGAGGTGAGTTGAAGTGATTTTATCACATGCTAATTAGATTTGTGAAATGATTCTGAGTAATTTAAAAAGCATTTTCACAAGGTCAAATCTCAAGCAGCTTCCAAAAACCTAGACTTGCTAAGTGTACAAGATATGATGATCTGACTGTCACTTAAAGTAGCAATTAGAGATAGTCAAATTTCTAATAGTTTTAGGTATAAATCCAAGGTCAGGTATCCCAGTAATCATTAAGAGCCGGGAGTTTCCTAAAAAACTGTTCTTTAAGAATATTGCAAAAGTATTATTTGCTCTTGTTAATTTTGAGAAGATGTGTAGAAGATCCATTAATATTGAAAGAGCAAAATTCAAACCTACAGCTTGGATAGAGAAGGCTTGGCAAGTTTATTAGTGCAAATCAGCATTGCTGCCCTTAACAGTTACCTACCTCTGCGAAAGGTTATCCCCTTAAGCAGGAACAGCAGAAAGGTAAAAATCCACACCTCTCTCTAGTCACTCCAAACCCGACATCTTAATTTACATGAACAATGAAGCTGAGTTTGCATTAATCCATCAGGTTGGAAAGTATAGAAGCAGAGATACAAACTCACGTATCTTGTTCCGCTAGCTTTGCCTCAGGGGTGGTAACCTCAGTGCAAGGAGCAGAATGACAGCCAGGAGCAGTGAAGTCTCAAACTTCTGCAGGCACTAAGCAAATAGGACCACCTCCATCAGCTTTAGTGATGTTGCACATACAGATGGAATTTGGGCTGCATAGGTCTGGCCTAACATTGGCATGTTATCAGACATTCACGCTCCATGGACAAGGAAGGGAACTTTCTTTAAACCTATGGAAACTTCTCTACGTGATCTGTATTTCCCCATTAGAAATATAGACCACTACAGTGAGAGGGAGAGCCAAGAGATGCGCCACAGAAATCCAACTCTGTGGTTACCAGTGTGTTAAAGTTTGATTACAGGAAAATAGCCAATGAGCAGCCACTTACACACACACCACTCTCATTCAGTTCTGTGTTCTGTGAGACACCTATTCTCCCCGCACATCCTCTCCTCTTCAGCCCACACTTGAGACTAAGCAAGTGGTTCCATTTGAGGACAGACATACTCTAGCACAGAGAACTGTGGTTAACATTTAACCTTGCTTCTACCACCATGCAACCTCTGTTCACATTTGCAGAGTTTGTAAATTTTAATAGCTGTGGATTCATGGTATACTATGTCAGTGGTAAAAAATCAGGGCCAATTTTCTTGCTCTCTGCAGGAAAATAATGTGAAACCTCATGAGTTTTGACTTTCAATTTTTCAAGATTTTCTAGTTTTTTCTGATTTTTCTTTCCCTTTTCACAAAATAGTCTGCAGAAGGAAAGAAATGCCCTAATTCCTGTGATCTTTCATAAAATAACATGCCAACACTTCTAACAGTAACTGATTTTTGGCCTTGGTTCTTTCTCCTGTATCAGCCACGTAAGTATTCAAAAAAAAAAACCACAACACCCCCCCCCCCAAAAAAAACCAACCAAACCCAAAAACCACAAACAAAAAGCACAAATGGACAAAGTAAACTTTTATCAACATGGCTCTGAGTTGTTAGTGGATATTAATTAACCTGTTTAGATCCTGAGGACAGCTATATTTATATATGTGTGTGTGCAAAGTAAAGCAAGATAGTAAAGTTTAGAGCTTAAAGAACTTAGTTCTTAAAACTAGCAACCAGCACAGCATTAAGCATGGCTGTATAGAGCAAAAAACTTCCACCATGGTTAAAAATGTAATGACTCAGTTACCAGCCATGTGATGTGGAACATTTATTTTGCAAATAGGGGTAAGGAAAAGGGTGCTTCTGCTTCTTGAAACGAAGACATGCCTACAGATAGGAGAGAAGAGAGGAACCTGACAGGATCCTGTAAATTTCATGGCTGTAATTTTCCATTCTAATGAGGATCTATAGAGAATGAATTACTACAGCGCTGGACAGACAACAAATAGTTCTTCCTCCTGATAGATTACACTCTAATGGCAACAAAATGTCATGGTTGAGGCACTAATGAGTATTAGATAACCCATCTGTTTGTAATAGGAGCATGCTTGTAGTTCCTTTAACAGAAGGACATCATATTGCTATTTTGTTACAGAAGGGTCTAGAACTAGATTTTTGGAAGATTCGGGATCCAAACGCAGGTCTTTGTTGTAAAAGTGCCAGTTGCAGGGATAAGCCAAAATCCTGACTCAGTGCTATGCACTCCTCAAACTCTGGTAAGACTTTAGGTATCTAAGTATAGAATCCATTTCTTTCACTGAGCTTTCATGATTATAGTTATCTATTTAGGTAAACATGGAAGTAATATGGCAACATTATTTAAAAAGATCGCAACACATGCTAAACTAATATAGCTCAAACTTCCATTTCCTCTGTTCCTTTATTATGGTTTGCTACTTGGACACAAACCAGCAATTGTATCAAATTTGGGACTCAGTAACTACTGAGTAGGTGGTAGGGGTTTAGTTAATAATGGTTCAGAAATGTTAATACAGAACTTCACAGTTTGTGTCGTCTTTGTTTCATTTTAGTGTAGGTAGGTAGGTCTTTCAGGTTTGATAATAATCATTGTAGTTTGGCATATCCAAGACTTGCAAGACTAACAGAGGTAAGCTAATGTCTAACTAAAATCTTTTCCTTGATTTTTCAAGACTAATTGTCCTCTCAAGTGTTTTAGCAGCAAATACGTTTCTTAGCTGAAAGTAGTACATCTGCAGCCATCACTTCTTCATTTATGCAAAAAGTACAAAATCAACAACAGTGGAGTAGTTGTTGATTATCATATGCAGCATGCCTTAGATGACTGCTATAAACTATGAAGCAAAAAGTAGAAGACCTGATAAATATATGAATTCCGTATTATTTAGCAGTCTAATTTTCAGTGTGATTCCCGATCAGTGAAAGAAACTGAGACAAAGCAGAGAGAAATGTAATTTTCTCCTTTTTCAAATTAGAATAAAGAATAATTAATATGAAAAAAATTCCTGTGAGAAAGTGGAGGGAATTTTTTAGGATAACTGCCGTACTTTGTCATTGTAGTCTTATCAATAGACCGTATTCTGATCACAAAGTTTCATGAAGAACTGTGCAAAAGTAAGTTTCAAATTTTACAGGACATTTTGGTCTCGTTGATACTTGTAAAAAAAGGTCTGCACTTATTGCAAATACACCTTTAAACCACTAAAATGTTAGGTAGCTGTGGTTGGAAATGAGCTACTATCCTGTGCTTTCAGGTACTCTACAACATGTGTCTCCTAGTCTTGGTTCCTCTAAAGGTGCAAAAAAAGGCCATGGGCCTTAAAAGATAGCCCATCAACTTTTGGACTAGCCTGCTGGCTGCAGTTGTAGCCATGATAAAAAGAGATCTGAGGCAGAGTTTTCTGCATTGCTTCCATTCTACAAGGAACTCTTTGAACAGAACAGTGATCCGCAAAGGAAAACATAGGGGTTGTGCTCTTTTGCTGGTTTTATATATTTTACAAAATGCCAAGATGATGTTGTTTTACAAGATGCTTAAAAGCTTATTTTTTGCTTTTTGAAATACAAGGGAGACCAGGTTTTGCTCGGCGCTAATCGGAGGGGATGGAAGTGCTGAACCTCTGTCAACTTTTTTCCTCACAACTGTTGTTGCTTAGCATTTGAGGCATACTGAATATGCTTTTGTTATGCTTGTTATAAACTTGAAGACAGCATTTTATGTAGTGTATTATCAATTACTCCTGCTCAGCTCTGTGAATTCTGCCTGGAAAAATATAAGATTATAATATATAGACAGTTTGTGGTGACAGTCCACCTTCTCATGCCCCCCCCCATGCACAGAAAGCACTAAAACAATAAAACCTCATTTGATAATGTCAGGAAAGATAGTCTCTAATCTTCAGTAGCTTGATTTTTGCAACTACCAGGCTAACCTAAGTATGATAATACTACTTCATCCTCGAACACCCTGTTCTAGAATGTGTAAGCAGTGATGTCAGCATTGCAAAGAAAGGGCTGTATGGCCGTTTTAACAATCCTATCACCTGCTTTCTAGCTAAGTGTCACTTCTTCAATGGTCATAGAAACTCTCACAGCAGAGCCTGTCCAAAACTCAGTAGCAATCACCTGATATGCTTAACTTTGTATAGCTTTGGGCTTTTTAAACTAACCATGTATTTCATTCTAACATGAAATTAAAATGAGGCTTATAGAGAGAGTGAGAATATGGGCAATAGGAACCATTCACGAGTTTGATACGATAAAACTTTTGCTGAATGTATACAGGGTTGGCAGACACTGAGAAATTCCTGTGGACAGATCTATTCTGAGCAATCTGATCAAGGAAGGGGCAGAATCAATGCCATTGTGTGCATATAATAGAACAAAGTCTTAACTACACAGAAAGAGTTTTTCCCTCTTTTCTTTCCCAATATTGAAATGCCCAGTTTGATGAAGATAAAACCAATGCTACTGGCTTATTCAAAGATCAGTCAGTTGTACTAATAGAAAAGGCAGAGTTCTCTTGCTTTGAGAAGTGCCTGTGCAATATATGACACCAGAGAAAGCAGAACTCAATGACACTTGCTCTTGTAGCATTGCTTAATTTGGCTCTGAAATATGAACACATTTATGGCTTTGTAATTTAGCTTTGAGATGAGTTTTGCAAGCTAACTGTACACACAGCCTCATATTTCCAAATGTTGTACCAACCTAATTAAAAGGAACAAAAAATGAAGATTGCTTCCTTAATGCAAGATACTTTTCTAAAAGGATCGGTATATGAACATAAATGTATCCACAGATATACAGATATCCAGATGTATCCATCCTTAGAGTAACTGCTTGGCTGAGCTGAAACCAACCAACAAGGAACTCTGAATGTGGGATTTCCACCAGCTGTACTTCGGCATCCCCTGGAAACCTTTGTCTTAGTCATGTTCTGAAAATTATTTCAGCTAGGGGGCGTTCAACTAACATTTTTTACATGGCTGCACTTTTGACATTAACCTGTTAACAGCAGATGTGAAAGAAGCCTCCTGATGAGAACTATAAGAGAAAAACCCTAATATTCTGTGCTGGTTTTAAATTTCTCCATTACTCTGTATTCAAGGGCCTCAAACTTCACTGTGAAGTTGTAGCAATACAAGTAAACAAGTATTAGTATCTCACACAGAAATGTGCCTGCCATTTGTTCATGCTATAGCCATACTATGAGCTCTCTAATACAGGGATACCCCCAAAGTTCTCCTATTGTGAATGTGACAGTGACGTGCATTATACCAATACAACAAAGCCATAATCCACCAAACAGATTACAGCAGCAATTTTGCCAGTATAACTTCATGTACATAAAACTTCCACTGGCATAAAACAGAGAGATCATACCTCATGTTACCCCAGCTTTCCTACTTGTAACAAGTGACAGCAGTAGCATAACTATAACCTTAAATATTTACCAGTGCAACCATTTTAATTGGAGATATTTGTTGTGGTTTAACCTCAGCTGGCAACTGAGCACCACACAGCCACTCACTCACTCCCCCCGCCCCGGTGGGATGGGGGAGAGAATAGGAAGAGTAAAAGTGAGAAAACTCGTGGGCTGAGAAAAACAGTTTAATAATTGAAATAAAATAAAATAGTAACAATAATAATAATAGAAGAATATAAAAAGCAAGTGATGCACAATGCAATTGCTCACCACCCACTGACCGATGCCCAGCCAGTCCCCGAGCAGTGGTTGCTGCTCCCCGGCCAACTCCCCCCAGTTTCTGTACTGAGCATGATGTCATACAGTATGGAATAGCTCTTTGGCCAGTTTGGGTCGGCTGTCCTGGCTGTGCCCCCTCCCAGCTTCTTGTGCACCTCCTCGCTGGCAGAGTATGGGAAGCTGAAAAGTCCTTGACTTAATATAAACACTGCTTAGCAACAACTAAAACATCAGTGTGTTATCACATTATTCTCATGCTAAATCCAAAACACAGCACGATACCAGCTACTAGGAAGAAAATTAACTCTATCCCAGCCAAAACCAGGACAATATTACATTTGAGGTATTTACGAGGGCAAAAGCTTCATATCAGTTAGAGCTTGGCTTCCCTGGCCACGTGTCACAGGTGGCTCAGGGGCACCAGCACCTCCACCTTGCTGCTTAAGTTTCCTTGGTGGAAGGAAGTCAGAGGCAGTTTCATCACATGTCCACCCACCAGGCTCTGCAAGAACTGATCATTTATTCCTGCCTCTTCAAGGTAGGCAAGATGAGTGCATCAGCACCTTTTAACTGGCTGAAATAAGGGACCCAGAGTTCAAAGTGTTGGACCCTTTCTAAGCATGGACAATCAACAAACAAGACAAATATAGGTCTATAAGCATGGGTTAGATAACGGTAGCTAGGCACTGAGGTAAGGCTAGTTAAACACTGAAATTTCCCAACAGAAACTGTAAACTCTTCAATACTGATAATTCTCTGTCTGGCATGTCATAGGCTTAGCTGACTATGTTGGGGCAGGGGATCTGGTTAAGACAATGCTATGATACTCCTTCAGTCCGTATTGCAAGAGGTTTCTTTTGCTGCCACCTCCCCCTCTGCAGATGAAGAACACAGGAAAATAAACATTGCAGCAAGTGACTCATTATATTAGTAGATGCCCGGTATTAAATTTTATATATGAGAATTTCCATAATTTCATGGGTGCCGCTTTAAGGAACAAAATATGCTGAACTTTCATTGTGCTGTGGGAAGCAAAGCTGAACAGCACATCAGCAGTTATGGTATTACATATGGACTTTTGCTTCCTCCTGGGAGTTGTTTTCCTTAGAAACAAAGCTGATTCCTTTTTTCCACTTTGCTGATAGCTCTGTTCCTGCATAGTTTGTACTATGGTAGGAACTATTGTGCACCCTTCCCTCTCCCTCCCACCCCTGCATACCCACACACTTCCTCTTTTCCAGAACAAAAGCCTTTTCCAATTATTTAGGGAATTTCACAAAATTATATTCCATATCCTTATGTAGTGATAAAAATTATGAAAGAATTAGTTCCAAAACATACTTTCAATAGGGAAAGTATAATTGTTACCCAGGAGCTATGTCCCTACCAACTTTGTATTTAATCTTAAAACTGTCATGAGAGAAAAGCTTTTGGGGAAGATGGGCTCCCATACCAAGTTCTGGTTGCACTACCTGGGGTGAAAACAATTTGATTTCAGAGGATTACTTATGCAAGTATTCCAGAATCAAAACTTACTAAAATTCTGGCTACCTTCAGATATTCCCAGTTACTGTCTCATGGAACTACCATTTGGGATTTAGTTCACAGTCTGCAAGTAGTAATGATAGAAAATCAAGACAGGGCAGGTTACTACAGCATAGCTATCAGACACCTTGAAAATACACTCTATAACCTTTAGAAAAACAAGCTTCCAATAAACACAAGAAGCAGGTTCCAGTGATGATCAAGAATTCTCTTATCTCTTAACCCTGGTTCACAGGCTAATGAGACTACTTTGAGAAAACTGTCTTTAAGTGTCTCCCCTTTATCGCTTCCAGAATTCTGCAGGCTGTATGGCTCATTACATGTTTCTCATAATACTGACTAGCCCCTGCCATAATCTCTCTCCTTGCAGTTCAAGTTCTCCTTGCAGTTCCTGAGTGCAGGAACCCCTCACATCAAATTAAAGGGCCAGAAGCACAGGACAAGGAGGTGGCAAAGCTCACTAAGTCTACAGGGAGCAACTGTACTTTAAGGGAAGTATTAAATCTACTCAGGAATCTGGAAGATGTACTTCCTGGGACAAGGTGGTGCAGTGCTGATAGAGGTGCTAATACAAACTGTATATAAGACTACTGTTATAATTTTAAAATTAAGAGATACATGGCCAATCTTTCAGCCTTTCCGCTCTCCCAAAGTCAGTAAGTATTTTGTTGTTTTTAAAGCTTTGTGTTGACACAGTGCCGACCAAAGGCAAAGACTACAAAATACAAGCACAGACCCAGCATGTCACTTTGCACAACAAAAATAGAATGGGGAAGAAGTGCTACAATGCCATGCAAAACATTTCCAGGCCTAATTAAAAAAGAAAAAAGAAGACAATTTTAGACTGAGTGAATTCTCCTCATCCTAGAAAAAGGAATAAATTCAGACCCAGGCACTGAAGAAAGACAGTGCCACACAGGATTACATGAAAAAAAATGCCTTCGCTGAACTCCACAGCATTCTGTAAATGAAGATTGAATGAAGAATTGCAAGCATCTGAACACTGAAAATTACCGTCTTTTGTTACAATCTGTACAAAAACAGCACCTGAAACTGGAGGCAGAATTTTTTTGGAACATCTTATGAACTATTAACTGGGTTTATAGCCAAGCCACACACACAGGAGTGGAATACTTGAGATGAGGGAGCCGTGGGGCACTGTACCACAAAACACACACAGAGCCACGAACTGATTTGTGATTAGCACAAGGCAGTGGAGCAGCCCTTGATAATCAAGCCTCAGAACAGGATCAGACTAAGACCAGAGCTCTTCTTGCCAGTAGCAACCTTATTAGGCAAAGCAATACCATTCCCCCCATTTCTAAATTTAAAAAAAAAAAAAAATTATTGATTATGCCTTTCTTTTTGAAGAATAAGTTTTCAAACAGCGTGGTGGAGCTTAATCAATGCTCACTATAAGCCTAGTTCAGCTTTCAGTGAATTCAACAAAAGGATTTTCCTTTTACATTAATGGAGATGTAGTAGGCCTCACTGGGCCAAGTTTACAGAGAGTACATCCCTGTAAATGTAGTCAAGTTGAAAACAATGGCACTGCTCATACAAGTAATGATAATTTTGTGCAAGTAATGCTCATAGGAAGGAAGGTATTCAGGATACAGCCCTAATGATAGCTTTTGTGGCACAAAAATCACTTTGGCAAAAAAAGAATATACTGAAGTTTAAAAAAGAGGAAAATACACTTTGCTATATAACAGACAAAACTAAAGAGTGTCTTTGGATACCTCCTTATCACACAAACCCCAAAATATCACAGAAAAATTAACTCAGCAGTTTCAATCATCCATCCAGCATGAAAATAAGTGTTATTCATTTCTAACAATTTGTGATGGTTCTGAAACAATAAAGAAAACATGCAAATTACACCGATACTATAAAGACTTGATTATGCAACTGCTTTGCCTATTTCACTGCAGCAATAAGCAAGCAAATAGAGACTGAATGGAACACAATTTAGCAATCTTGTACTGCAAAAGAATATTCACTTGTGTTACTGGTTCAGCTACTTAAATAATTTTGGTAAATCATTATCATTAGGGGACCTTATTTAATGAATTTTCACAAGCTACAGCATGATGATCCTGAGACTAGTTTCATCGTGTTTGTGCTCCACTTCCAGATTTTCAAGGCAGAATTGTTTTGCTCTCAAAAGACGGCAGAATACTTTTTAAAAAATGTGTTCAATGAATTTTTAAGGGGTCAGCATTCCATTTTTCAGAATTAATATTTTGAAATAATCTTTCCTAAGTACTTTCTAAGTGAGAATACTTAAGCATATTAGAATTTACAAGTATATTATAACCTCATTAGAGCCAATGGAAAGTAAGTACAGGCTTAAACGTGGGGTTTTTTTTCCTGAATCAGGATATTCCATTGTATTTTAGATTAAGAATAAGACAGAAGAACACTGATAATTCTATTTCAGGCAGCTTTCAGAGTGCACATACAAGATATTCTATACAAAACATGGCAATATAACATGCTAATAAACTCAGTTATTTCTTTTCTCCTGTTGCGGCAAGAAAAGACACTAACAATGCTGCTTATGGGGGTGATAGGAGGAAAAAGGTACCTTCTATTCACCTACATGAAATCTAAATTTAAGAGAAGGTTTCTCTTCCCTGGTTCCTCCTCCTCAGAGTCACAGACCTTCCCACACCACTGTGGGTGAAAATCCACATTTAAAATTTGATTCATTAATGCTGCTCGAAACATCATTAACTCATCCTTCATGCTCTATGAGCTGCGTCAGAATGGGTCACAGAGTACTAGTGCTGGCCAGCAGCCAGTGGCAGCATGGCAAGCAGCCAGCCATTCTGCTATGGACTGGAGGGGGTTCCTGAGAAAATTTTAGAGTTCTTCCGTATTTCCACCTCTATTACAGCCCAAGATCTCCTACAGAGTTTGCATGTACAGCCTATGGATACAAAAGGCCATGCTCCTCTTGCTGTATTTCTATGTTGTTGACTAACAGTTATTTGTTCACTGAATATTTTCATAAAGTAACCAAATCGGCAGTAAGATTTTTTACAGTTTCATGCAGCTTAAGTGCATGAATTTCTTTTGGCCAAATCATATCCACACATGACTTTGCAGAATTGATAATTTAAGTTAATTCCTGCTTTCCTTGCAAGCTGAGAAAAACAAATATAGAATTAACAATACTATCTTGTCCAAGTTCCCTTTTTAGGAGGAAAATAATCTTCTTTGTTACAGTTTCCTGTACTTTAACATTCTTACCGATGAATTACCGGATTTGGTCCTGAAGAATTCTGTACCAAGATTTGGAATATTTCTACATACATTATGAAATGAAACCAAGTTACACATGGCTTCCAAGAAAATAAATTAATTGGAGCTTGTATACAAGAGAAACGGGCAGTATGGGTTATGGAGAAAAAAAAATGCACTTTGGCATGGTACAACAGAAGTAGGCAGTATCACCAATACATCATTCTTTCATGCATATTTATAAAGATCCATATGTAAAAGCTCCCACCCACAAATGCACAACACACAAAAATGCATAGTTCTTTGGGAAATGGACTTTGTATAATCCGATAGAAAAACTTTACTGCGGCATACTTGAAAATAGATTGAAAATTATTGCCCCACTTCGAACATTTCCTGAAATGCACTGTAATATCAGTACAAAGCTGACAGCATCAATCAGGAATCTTCAGAGATGCTTCATTTGATTTTTCAGAGAGATGAGAAAGCAACAAAGTGACTGGACCCAGCAATTCCAGATACTTACAGCACATTAATCAATTTGAAATGAACTCCTTTTGTCTGCAGCTGTAATGGTTTAGAAGACATTTCCTAAACAGATAGATAATATTTTCTTTTCTATTACAACTGATCAAACTCAGACTTATATAAGAATTTTTAAAAAAAACACCAAACAATAGTAGTATTTTTTCATTAAAGATCGTGCTTACAAATGTGGAATCATGGTTGTAGAATTTTAAAAATAAGCTTTATTTGAACTTCTATCTGACCTTGGATTTGACAAAACTGTATACGGGTCAAGATTATGAAAGGGCTTCCATTACGTGAAGTTATTTAAGTATTGTTCAGACTGGTTTTCAGGATGAAATACTAGCTGAAGTTTGTATTTACTTCATGCACAATCACTTTAACCTTGCTATTTGCACAGCAGATGTCTTCTTCACAAGACTACAGAAGCTATAGACTATAAATCTTGATAAGATAAGCTGTTCATTCCTTGCTTGTCAGAGCACTCTAAAAAGTCGCATAAAAGAAAACAATTACTGAACTGAGGCAAACACTAAATGCTGATCCTAGAGTTCTTATGGGGACTTCAATAGGACTTCTGTCCAAGTAAAACCAGCAGAATTAGAACCCATTGTAGGAAAGTCATTATACAGAATCCGGTTCACTTGTGAAATTTAATTCATATGAATGCCAAAACTGCAGTTACAATTTATTCTAATTGGTACCATTTCTGAAATCTCAATAGTTAAAAAGAAGATGAAATGAGCATAGTAATTCAGCTACCTCCCTTCTCCTTGCATCTACCCATTCCGTCACCAGTGACACAACGTGTGGCTAAAGCAGGAGTGAGAAAGCTTGTTTTCCCCATCCTATGGGGGAAGAGAGTGGCCAAGACTGCCAACTCAATAGTTTAAGTTAACAAAAGCCTCCACTGAGTGCTTTCCACTATCTCTGGAGACAGTTTTGGAAAGCAGGTTCCATCCACCTTTCTGCTTTACTGAGTTGATTAAGGAAGTTTGTTCCACTTACAAAAATGACACCAAATCAACGCAAGAAGAAGGATTGAGGGCTCAGACCTCCTGTTAAGAGCAGAAAGGTATGAAAAATACACAGCAGATGGTATTTTGCGCGTGTGTGTTCACAATAATGGTTTAAAAAAAACTAGATGAGGTGGACTACCCTGCAGAGATGGGAAGATTGTTCCTTCATTTAGAGAGTTATTACGTGCTCAGGGCAAAGTTTCTAATTGATCCCAAAAAAGCTTGGCATTTTTAAATTTAAATTAATTGCCTTCAGAGAACTCACCATAAGGAGAAAAGGCTTATCTTCTTAATCTCTGTCCACAAGGTGAAACAGAAAACCACCACCCCGTTCTTTCAGTTGTCTTCTACAAATGAACTTTCTAGAAATACAAGCCTGACTCTCCTTTTACTTATGTGATGCTAATGAGCTGCTCCTGAACTTTCTGAAGTTCACAAGCAGTCAGGCTATTTTCTAGGGCAAAACTGACTTTCTGTGGGATAGTAATTCACTAATGCTAAGCATCAAAAGATGCATTGTGATTTAAATTCTTTTTTATAGGATTGCATGCTGTGGCATACAATATTCTACAGCCTTTAGACATCTGGGAATCTCAGAACAAACAGAAAACTTATCTGCAACCCTACCTTAAAAGAAGACTTAATGGATAAAATAACCAAATAATTGGCCAATCACACAAGAATGCCGTATGATAGTACCACCTTTAAAGCATATATACATAGGGACAGGCCTCAAAACCCAACATTAGATTTACTACACATATGCTGTTCAGCTAATCTGTGCATACTCAGTCCAATAAACTGGATTTCCTCAATTCATACACGGGATTCTGCACTGGCAAGACCACAGTCACCATTTGTGTGCTGCAATTCGGTCTCCTTTGCCTGCATGCTGTTGTCAAAGCTTCCTGAAGAGCAGAGATTCCCTACTGCACTTTCTAAATCAAAAGAAACAGAAATTACAGAAGTATGCAATCTCTACTACATCCCTGTTAATACTTAATTAGCTATCCAATCAAAGAGTGAAACCAAGCAAGATGATATGACCGATTGAACTGATCCACTTGGATTGCTATTTATTACATTGTTCTTCTCCAAATGACCACAAAGACTTAACACAAGTAATGAAGAGAGCCATTCTTCAGTTTCTTAGAATCAAAGTTTAACAGATCTGCTGGTGATTTTCCTAGCTCCCCCTCTCAGCCTTCCCAAATTTCTTTTCAGCAAACTAATTCCCATTCATTTCTGCCAAGTCTTCAAGTTTTTACTAAGTTAGAAAAGCATGATATTTCTGTTTTCAGAGACCTCAGAGTCCACAATTTTCCATATCCTCATACGAGCGGTAGACCCTGCTATCTGAGCACCATGATCCAAGTGTTCTTTCGTAATTGCCGCACACAGTAAAGCAATTGTTTTGAGGCCATTTCAAAGTCACCTCTTGTATGGAAGAGAAGAAAATAGTCATAAGATCAGATATGTAACCTTCTGAGGATGGAAAGTTACATGGTGACAACGATGTGGGTGAGCCGTAGAATTAGGTCTGTAACTGGAAAGCATTCCTAATAGACCTAAAAACAGCAGATTGAATAAATGTGATGGTGCACATGAAATTCATGATGCAGACCTATTTGCAGGAGAATATGCACAGAAGTAAGCGATTACTGTCTTACGCAAATAAACATGACATAACATTATCTTTAGAGGAGACAAATTTCCAACTAAGTTTAACATGATCTATCCATCTTTCATGGCAAAGCGTCATATCAGCCTTAGGAAACAATCTCATTGCTAGAAAGCCACGGGTATTGTTTCTATTTCTCAGTAATTAGGTGCATTTCCTTTAGCCTTGTTGGACTGCTATACTACCTTCTGATACATTTTTGTAATGTATCACAAGTATGTTACCTTTGTTTACAGATACAAGATCATATGATCCAGATGCATCAGCCTTCCAGACTCCTAAATTGCTCAAATACATTAATTCCCAACTTTTAACTTGGGTTTGCATAAGACATACTGATACATATACAGCTGTATCTGTATATATTTCTCTGCCTTGGTTCCCACAAAGGCTTTTTTTTTTGTCTTTAATCAGAGGGTAAGCCCCATCTCTTGCATGTTGTGGGCACCATATATAGATTTTTTCCAGAAAAGTATTATTAAATAGGACCTGTGTGCTTCAGAAGCACATCCTTTCTTTCTGTTGGAGCTTCACCCGACAAGGCTGATGAAAAACCTTTCTTTTTTTAAGCACCATCTTCTCCCCCTGTCTAGCATACATACATACTTGTTACAACATAAACAGTATTTTCACATAAGTTGGTCAGTACCTTTTTCCGGAGATGTGGATACTTCCTACAGCATATTCACGTCACTGACTTAATTCAGATGTTAATGCTTCCAGGTAATACTTCTCCAAACCAGATACACTTCCATGATCTTCATGCTTAGCTCACAGATTTCCTCTTTGAAAGAGCTTCCACAGAAAAAAGTAAATTCAGACTTCAGCTAACAAGCAGCAGAAGTTTCAAAGGAAAAAATAAAAAAACCCTAAACATTGCCACATTTCCTATGAAACTTAATTCCCCCATGCATACTAGTACTCAAACACACCCCTACAATCCATAAGGAGCCATCCACAGTGTCCAGTTCTACACTCTAACACACAAATCTAATGCTAAACCTGGAAAGTAGACTGAAATATGCTACTTCTAGTGGCTGTTTGCCTCCATTGCAATCCCTTGTTCTTTTCTACTCCAAATCAGCTTGCATATTGTAACCCACCTCCTACTCACAGCAGAGGAGAGAAAACTTAAAGCCCACATTTCTACTTTGGGAGAATAACAGGACAAAATTCAGTTTAGAGAACCAAAAAAAAAAGCGAAGCAATTGAAAAAGATGAGTCCTTAAGCATCTAAATTTTTTCCTACTATGCCTAGTTCATATCTCCAGCTGCCAGTCTGTCAAGTCTGACAATAACTGCTGTGATAGAAATCTGCTAATGAAAATAGGATGCCGCGAACAGCCTGTTTAATGAAACAGTGGGAAGCTCACATTACCAATAAACACAGGAAGTGTGAGAAGTCTTGGCAAAAGCCAAGTAAAGTGCCACTTTTCTGCTCTGTACTTGAGCAGTCCTTTTTATTGGTTATCTTTACAATGGAGCAGAGAAATTCAGGACTTCTACATGTGGATTCATAGGTATGTTCATGTAATATCATGTGATTCCACCTGTTCCAGAATAAGAATGCTTTATTCTGATTCAGGTGTTCTGCTTCTAAAGCTTTGATTCATAATTTCATGGAAACATGAATGCAGACAGAGAGCTTGCTGGGCTGGAAATATGTCTTTCAATGTGGACTTCTGCTTTGGTAGCAGTAAGTCTGGAAAGGAGCACCAAAATAGTCCATCATCTGTCCTGCAGTCACAGGAGGGATGTAATGGAAATCATTTCAGATTAGCTACAATACTGGGACTGTAATTATTCCTGAAGACCACACGGTATCAGAGGTTAAAAAACAAAACAAAACAAAATACCTGAGTGGAACAATTGAGTAGAACGCTTCTTATCTGTCAGTACAGAAATATGTATAAGACAAGAAGTCACATACTGGTTTTCTTTGTCCACAGTGCACACCAGTGAAAAGGACATAATTTATTTCTGATTAGAGGTGAATCTGAAAATCAGTCATTTTCAGTTAGCTTAGAGGAGGCCAACTATGGAAACACCACAGCAGCTGGAATATCATACTCAACAAGAAACACATGAAAGAACGTTTGGGAGGGGGTTAAACCTGACTAAACTGGAAAAATGCATCTATGATAAGAATACACTGAAAACAAAAAAATCCCAAAAATGTTTGCATTTGTTTCTTTTGGGGAGGTAGCATCTATGTAATGAAAAAGGGTTGAATGATCAGTAAGATGAGATTTTATTACAATCCAAAATGAAAAACTTTAGAGGTTAGCCATGCTGGGAGATCTAGAATCACTTTCTGATGAAGTAGTTAGAATCATAGTTATTTGCCCTATTAAGTCACACAATCCAGCATTAAGCTTATGAAATAAGCAACCTGATACGGTAAACAATTTAAAATCCAAAAATGCAACAGGACAGATTGACAGCATCAAAAATTCATGGCCTTCGTCTCATTAGAGAAAGTGCACGAGACCAAAACCTTTAGAAAATTGGGAGAAAAGCAAGCTCTGCAAGTCCAGAATAAAGATAAAAAAACCCAACCACTCTGCAAGTCGTGAACTGTGCTATGGCAGCTGTTCAGAGAAAAGGCTCAGATGTCTATGGATCAGCAGATAGGCACTCTCAGTAACTTGCAAAAAGACAAAAAGCCCACTGCTTCTGTACACACCCATAACATTTTTAAAAAGACATTTTCTGTTAGAAACCAAGGAAGCATTATAGGAGCGAGGATGAAGAATAAAGAAAAAGTAGTCAATACCAAATATTTATTTACACTGCATGTGGGTAACGGCAAGGTTCTGATGAGTACGTTTTGAAAAAACAGAAGAACATGCATTAAATATCCTCTCCTTCAATGCACGCTTTGGGAGACTGTTTCCTGAGACTGCTGCTGTTTGGCTCAGGGTTGAAACACATACATTTCATAAGAAAAATAAGGCCTTTTGGATGGGATGAGGAGTACAATGGTTCAGACATTTTTCAAGATCAAAATCAGTAGAAAAGCACAACAAAGCAACTCTAGAGAAGAGCAGAATCGGACCAGTACAAATCATCATAAGGCATACTCTGACAACGCCTCTGCCTCAGGAAACCAGAAAGAGTACAAAGATTCCATATACATATTTTTCATTCATTCAAAGGAAGTTTCTACTGTTTTAAGATAAAGCAATCTCAAAACCCTGGAGTGTTCAGTACCATAGTATGCACTCACAAAGTTGGAAATCTAAATAATTAAAAAACATCCCTCACAGCTGAGGCCCTCTCCAACAGGAAAAAGCTAAGTTGCCCATGGCCACCTCCAAGAAGATACCTTACCATGTCAACAAATATGACCAAAACCAGATAATCATCATTTTTTCCTAGCAAGAAATGTGTGCCAGACTGAGAAAACTGGCATTGGTTAGCTGAACCATTAAGTCATTTACTACTGCTGTCTAACATTGCCTAGCAATTCCCTCCAGAAAATATAGACCTAGGTTTGCAGCATACAGAGACAAAAACTTGCCAATTGAATCTTGATAACAGATTAAAGATGGGTACTTTTTAAAATGTGATATAGGTAAAATGGAGTAATCTATGGCTAGATAATATTATGAAAAACCCTTCTTTCGAAATAAATACAGACCGATTGCCAAAGCAATCGGGGCAAGAACCTAACCCCTCTCAAAACTGCAATAGGCATTAATTTGTTTCCAAGTAGTTGTAAGAGAAGATGAGTCTTTCTAAATTAGTCTCACTTCCCAATGAAAACTTTGTTCGGAAATACTAAAAACATGCAATTGTGTATATCAAATAATTTTTCAATAGACAGGATACATACCTGAATTAGCAATACTTACCAAATTCATGTAAGGCTAGTGTAAAGGGATCACATAATTTCAAGTGACAAACTGAAATTTGGATGAAAGCCACTATTCCAGACTAAACTGTCTTTGGGATGTGTATTCCAAAGTATTTCAAACAATGTAATTATTCAAGCAGCACTCTTTCTTTTCTCACTTTTGCAAACCCTTTAGTAGCCACCCCCTTGCCTCGAACCTTGAAAGTCACCAGTTAAAAAAAAAAAAAAAAAAGTCACTGATACCTCTCAGTTTCCCCAGTCCAACAGAAGGAGGTGCAAAGGCCAAGGGTTTTTGTTCAGTTTTCTGTCAGTACTGCTGTAGATGCCAGTACCAGGGAAGGAACTCAACCACAGCAACACTGATAAAGATTATCTCCAGGAACTACGCTCTTCAGAAAGAATAGCACAAAATCCAACAGGCATTAGAAAAAGGCAGAGATGGGGTACACCTAACTGGCTTTATTGCCTGAGAAGGCCTCAGCGATATAAGAACCACAGAAGATGAAAAGCACCATTCCAATTCACAGCAATGTTAATTACATGTTCACGCACTATTATCAGGATGTGTTACCTTGTATTTCAAATACTGCAAGTTCAGCCAAAAGTACAACAGCTGAGGTTAAAATGCATGCTGCAAAGAAACTTTGGTTAGCATGTAGGGAAGTTATGCAATTGTGATATTTAATGAGTTCATTTGCCTGGGAAATGAAGATAGGAACAGTGATTGCAATTTTAAGTGACCAACCTAACTGGGGAGAGGAAGTCTGGAAAAGTGCACTACAAGGTTTATGTTCCATTATTCAAGTGAATAATAGTAACAACAACAGTCCTGGAATAAAGTGCAACTCTTCTCGTGTTATAGAGCAGCTCCTTAATATAAAAGGAGTATCCAGACATGGACTGAGAAGTGAGAATTAATCTATCAGGAAATTAAAGGTGTATAAATTATTTATGTAGCAGATTAACCAAAATGGAAAAATGAATGACAAAAGTAAAGGATAGGGAGTCAGCAAGTCCACTGCATCTGTTACATTCTCAAGAACAGCAAACTTTTTTTTTTTATCCAGTACTTAAAATGTGGTTTTAAGCTATTTTAGTTCTTTTCCTTTTTCTTGCTTTTAATTTTTAAATATTTTTGTTTCTCCGCAGGACTTCAGCTGCTGGCTGCACAGTTTTGCACTCCATTCAGAAAGAGAAAAACAATAGCACGCAACCACCCTGAAACTGATTCATTGTTCTATGATCTTGCATTCTTAAGCGCATGAGTTCCCTTTAAAGCCAGCTGCACAAGGGATCACAGCAGTGGGCAGAGGGAAATATGCAAGCCTCCTCAAGAGCTCCCTTCTTTTTTGTCAGAACGTATCTTTTCAAGGTGTGCAAAGGAAGAAGGCAGAGATGTCTGGATTAAACCTTTTCTTGAACTTTTTCCTTTTGAATTGTCTCCCTATTTTCATATGACTGGGAAACACAGGGGTTTTCACCTTGATTGGCCTAAGAATTCCAATTGCTTACAAAGTATATTGACATTAACAAATCATTCAATTAGTTCATTATTATGAAAAGTACAGTATCAATGCCAGTTAAGATTTGAATGAAACAGTCTGCAACAGAAACTTATCTTGTGTTAGAACGTAAGATGCATTTCAGTATGCTGTACTCAATACATGATTCACTGTGTATTTTAACTCTTTGCCAAAGAATCAGAGACTTCATCTTTATTGTATTATTGATGCAACCCAGCTTCCCCATTTTCCTTCCCAGCCCCAAGGAGAACTCAAACCAAAGGCATTAAGGCACTAAGACCAAGTTCTCAAAAGCAGTTCAGACACTTGGACGCATAAGTGGCTTGCTTCCATTCTCAAAACTCCTCAGAACTAACTGGAAGGGAAATCAAGGTTTGTACCTTGTCACATGTGGAGTTCCCTTGTCAGAGGACTTCCCATAGAAAAGAAGAAGAATTCAGTCTTAAATTCTTAACAGGAATAATAATTACTAAAGGATAATAATAACTAAAGAAAAATTATCAGGGTTAGCAGTTTGCCACTAGATGGAGCAATTTAATATTAAAATTTCCATTTATAAAGAAAATCCTCTTGAAGTTTCAGATCTTTCACTAATACACCTTTCCCATTACCAGATTTATTATTTTTTTCTTTTTGTGCTAAGGGCACTCAGAAATACTGTGTCCTCACAGATTATGCAAGTAAGAAGGAAGTTGCATATGAATAAACACAAATGTTTCTATATTTTACCTGTATTACAGCAGACTGGAAACAGCGTGAGGTAAACTGCAATTCTAAAGCTCTTCAGTTAAGCTATTAATTTCATTTATCCACAAATCTATACCACATAATTTTCAGAAACATTAAGCATTAAGAAATATTAAGCAGTTTATCACAGTATTATGCTCTCTATTCACCACAGACACCAGAAGAACTTTTTGCCAGCAAAGATTATTCCAAACTAGAAGCCTTAAGCCTACACCGAACCTTAGCCTAACTATTATATATTTAGAATTCGTCTATATTTTAATATCAAAACTGAGAATTAAGAAGATTTTGTACTGGCACATGTGAAAAAGAGACTCTTGACCTCATTAGCCAGAGTCCCAGTTTACATCAGTTGCACCTAAAATCCCTGTAGAACTACAGTGCCTTCTGTCAGTGCAAGACCAAAAGTTGAACCTATGTCTATCTAAATTTCAAATGTTAACTTCAAGCAACAATTTACAGTTGTTGCTATCCAAAATACTTCCTGGTAACATTCATCTGTACCTTGTAAAGGTGAGGTGTATGCTTAAAAAACAAATAAAACAACAGTGTTATTGCTGAACACAGCTCTGAGGCACAAAGGAAGAAAATCCTCAGTGATTACATGGGTCTTACAAGCCTTCTTAAATACTGGATTTGCTGGGAAAAGGGGAAGCAATAAACACAGTTAAGGACAGCCAGCAAATGGCAACCCCCAACTGATCTCAGCATCACCTTTTTCTTTTAAATTTCTTCTGTTGTATTATACTTATGAAATATGAATATTTCTTAAGTATGATTTGATAATCTGAGTGTTATGAAAACAAGTTATAACATACTGTCTGCCATATCTGAAGTCTGCATGCCTTATAATAGTATACAACTTTACTACCCTGCCTATTATTGCACTTTTCTAATGTTAAATCAACTTCTACCTGCATAGCAGGTGTAAATAACAACTGGATTTACTGTTGTGTTTAGGTCCATGGTGAAAATACATGCTTTTAATGTCTAGATGTAGTGCTTTCTTCTAATAATTGTTACTATTATCTATCAAGATTAATAAAAGAACAAACATTAGGCTGCTTATGCAACTCTTCAGGTAATTATGTACTTCTGTCCTACAGAATTCGGCCATGGTTCCAAAGATACTGAGGACATATCATTGATATGTCCCCATCATCTCCATCATTATTTGACCACATTCAGCTCAGGTCCAATTAAGCTAAGCTCTCCTACCTCAATCAAATAGTCTTTAAGGACACTGCAGTTCAAGATTGGCCTACTAGATGGATCTCAGGATGGAGAGAAAGAATATAGGACGGGAGGAGGGTAAACCTTATTATTTTATTTTTAGATTATTACACTTCATTTTCTTTCTTTGCTCCATCACTGCACTACTTCCAGTAAGCGGGAGTGGTGAGCGTGCAGTGTGAGGTGTGTGGTGGGAACAGACAGAAGAAAGCAAGAACCAAGTCGAGGGGAAGAAAGAGAGCATGCTGAATAAAGCTTTCCATTAGTTAGAGACATTTCTAACACTTGTGTAAAAGCTGCCTTCATTAAAGCTAACATGTCAACACTGCAGCAAGCAGAGGGGTAAATGAATGTAAAGAAAATCCAGGTTATCATGTTTCAAATATCAACCCAGTACACTTCAGCCCTCTCCTCCATTAACTCCACCTCAGTGTTTGCCTCTGGCTGACTGCTCCTTGACAGCATAAATACAGAAAACAGATCAAGTCTCCAAAACATTTTTCCACACATTCTTCAGTACCTTCTAGCCTCATTTTTTTTACAAAGAAGAAACAAGTTCACTAACTGCAAACTGCCTGCTAGGCAGCAAACCAGCTTGAAAGCGTTTTATATTCCTACTAGAATATTTCATTACATGATTATAATAAATGGTTCAAAACCGAGGCCACACCGACATTGCGGGATTTCAGCAAATGCTTTTCAAGATACTTTGAAGCTACTTAACCCAAATTGATTCAGCTTAGTCCTTTAGACATCCAGTGTGTGCTCTATAACACAAAAACAGGCTAAACCGTAACATTAAGCGTTTACAAGAAAATGCATTACCTATTAAAAAAAAAAAAATCACTGGCATCTATGTATGTAAGCAAATTAAGAGAAGCACAAGAATTTAATTGTTGTTGCTTTTTCAGATACCTAATCATTTCACTTCTCAGTCAGAAGAGCCACTCCACAATTAACTTTGCAACTAGTCTCCAGTACAGAAATCTCATCTAAGCCTTTCTACATTGTGTGTATTTTCAGAAAACATGACAATGACAGCAAATTTATTCACACAAGAGAAAACCCCTTTCAATATCCTGAAGATGCGCAAAAGTTTCAGTTGCATCTAGTTAAAAAGGTATCCCAAATGGAATGCGTGTGATGAACTTCCTTGCTTGCCCCTATTATGACCATCGCACTTAAAGCCAGGGGCAGGGGGAAAGTAGAAAGAAAAAAGGAAAAACAAAGAAAAAAAGAAGGGAAAAAAGAGAGAAATACTATTCTTACTTCCTCACTTACGCTTAAACAACAGTATATTAAGTAGAATACACTGTAACAAGCCGTCTCTGAACCACAGGGTTCAAAAGCAGTAGAACATGAATGAAAGCAATGTGAAGCTGCGCTAAATTACATGAGAGCAAGTTTGTTTGCCATAGCATGAGAATAAAAGAATCGGGGTAGTGAAAGACAGGGAGTGAAGAGAAGGAAGAGAGAAGGGGAAGCAGTAACGTATTTGGTATCAGCACTAACATTTTTTTTACTGTCTTCTTCTTGATATTGTTTGATGCAACTGTCATTTTCTCTGAAAGTTCTTAAGCTCTCTTCTCTCCTGGGCACGTCAGTCCCAGCAGAGCAAGGAGAATGCAATTAGAGCTAGCTATAAACCTGCCTGGTAACTCTCTCATTTTAAGTGTTCATTAGATGAAGATAGATCTGCCCTTTTAATTTGGAGACATTGCATACTAAGTACAAGTTAATAACTAGTTAGGACTTCAATCCCTGACAGAGTTATATATGCAGGCTACTGTCTCTGAGAGGAGATAAAGACATGGAGAGAAAAAACAGCCATTGAGTTAATCATGACCAAAAATCATTACCATCTAAGACTGAGTGTCTGATGAAGTCTGTTTCAGGATCATTTGGCATAGTTGTTTATAATGTCCACAAAACATATCAGAGCTAAAGAAAACTTTGATGTATGGACACTACATCACCAGACATGGCACTACAGCTGTACATGTTTCCAAGCAAAGGACCTAGTTCCTGTTTCTGTCAGTCTTTGCTGTAGATTTCAAAACAGCAAATTAAAATTGGTTGAGGACAACCAAAAGTTCACCAGTCACACACATCAACTTCCACAACACAGGGTGAGACCAGTCTGTCAGTACCATGATGCAGAGGAGAATGGACACAACCTTCTGCCTTTTGCACACCCTGCTGGGAGCTGCTAGCAAATCTGCAGTCTAGTACTGCTGGCAGCAACAGACTTTCCAAAGGCAGGTCAAATCCCACCTTAGAAGTACCCAACAGAGACATCCCTGCAGCAGCCTTTCAAGCACAGATCTCCTACTTCGCAAAGATTTCTCTGGGGATACCCATGTCTGACTCATCCTTTGCAATACATTCCTCTCTCCTCCGAATGCAGACTGGGACTTCAGCTATGTTGTGACTCTCAAACTCTTTGTTTGTTTTATATTTGCAAAGCCTTTTGTAGGAATTTCATTTTCCTAGAATCACAGCAAGTTGCACACCCTAAAGCCCAAATTTTCTAATGTCTATTCATAGCAGCTTTAGGTCACAGCCACCTACATTTCTTCAGAAAGTCAGTCTTCTTCATAACAGGATAACATATTTTGAATCACCCTTGAATGCATCTTGCCTTGCTTTTGTAGTGAACTAAGGTACAGCCACCATTTGAATTAACGTGCTTGCAATTGACAGAAATAAAGCAAGGAGACCAGGAACTATCCAAAGGTATAGTTTACCTTGCTTGTACTGATCTCTTATCTACATTCTTAGAAAATAAGGCCTTGATATTACCAATGCTGCACCAGGCCCTGTTCACTTCAGTGGATTCAATGAAAGCACAAGAGTCCATCTGTGCAGAGCTCATTGCAGAAACACTGCCAAGTATCTTAAGCTTGATCCTGTAATCAAGTTTAATTAGAATCACTGGGACTTAGCACAGGTGTAAAGATCCATCATGTTGATCCACTTGTAGGATCATAGCCTTAATGTAAAGACATAAAGCATTTTGTTATTACTTCAAATAATCCAAGTTGATCTCCTTTAAAGAAATGAGGTCTGATCTTACAGCTGGTTCTGCACAGGTAGGGCGCTTCGTCTCCACAGAGTTCCACTGACATTAACTGGCATAAGGCAGATTTTCTCTTGTAAGAGAAGGAGGGAAAAGAAGAACAGGAGGCAATAACAGGAATGAACCTTCTTCCCCTGGAGCACTCTCTTCTCACTGACTGCAAGTCTTCCCAAGGTCCAGAATTAATAAAACAGATAGTAAGATAAGATTTGTTGCACTCCACTCCTCATAGCATCTGCCTACTTGGCGGGGTGATAATATGCCTACACCTCGCCCTGGGTAATAGTATGTAAACACAAAAGACAAATTTTAACTAGACAGTGTGCAGCAATTGCTAGGAGCGCTATGATTACATCACAGTAATCCACTCAAAAGTTGTAAGATTAGCTGTGTAATTAAAAGAGTAATAAAGGAATAGCTTAAGAATATGCAAAATTTGCAACCACCACAGGAGCTGAATAAACTTACATAGTCATTTCAGTTTTCTGTTTATGACATGTCATCTTGTCCTCTTTGCTGTCAGTGGTACATCAGTAAGAGCCTCAGAGAGCTCTCACGCTCTCTCTCAGGAGCCTTTTCCTACATGGCATTCCCTTTAAGAAATCTGAGTGAAAGGTGGGTAATTAACTTCTAAGAAATACTATGGAAGAAGTGAGTTTTCAAGAAAGGAAACAACATTATCAAGCCAAACACATTAGAATTATCCACACCTTTGATTTTTTTTTCTCCTGTTTGGCATTGTCTTTAATAAACACCAGCAAGTTGCTGGTCTAAGAAAGATTATTATATTAATTTCTTTTTTATCTCAAAGTTTAACCTGATCTAGACACATTTCTTTCTAAGTCCATTGCAAGACTTCTTACTGGAAGCTCTTTAAAGCAAAGCTTTCTTCTACTCCCACAAT
The DNA here is from genome assembly GCF_000699105.1 of Pygoscelis adeliae. Classification (NCBI taxonomy): domain Eukaryota; kingdom Metazoa; phylum Chordata; class Aves; order Sphenisciformes; family Spheniscidae; genus Pygoscelis; species Pygoscelis adeliae. Next base: position 5,730,395 of record NW_008824053.1, on the reverse strand, counting down.
GATTTGAGAAGCAAAACAGGAAGATGAAAAGTACTATTCTTCATTAATATACTATTTTTTTCAAAATCTCCAGGCTGAAGTAAACAAACAAAGAAGGCAAAGACGTATACATTCTCCCATCTCATTTTTCCTGTGCCTCATAGCTCCGGGATTTCATAACGTTTTCAGAGGATCCAACCTAGAAGGACAACTATGGGAATACAAGAGTAGCACTGCCATGTCTAGAAGTCAGGGAGAACAAATGGTTACATTATTAAAAATCTGTTGTGTTGCATTTTTTTTTTTTAAACTAACGTTGGGACTACATTTCTTTTACACACTTGTCTTTATTCCTAAGTGAAAGAACTTAAAGAAAATGCTCTTAAAGTAGACTTGAACTGTGAATTTTAGCATTCCCACTTCATGAGAGAGAGAGAGAAGGATTTCCTTTAACAGGTATCAATATTACTTGCAAAATTAAATAATCTTTACCCCACCCCATCAAAAAGATCACTAATTCCTAGAGCTTGTTCTGTGCCTAAAAAGGTGGTGGGCTGGCCTAGTATTGCTCTGCCTCCACTCACCTACTAACACAGCGCTGGTAGAACGGTATCTGATTTCTTCCTTCCCAAGAGTTTCATTTAGCCCATACCCTAGCATGTCTCTACATTGTTGTCCCTCTAGAGTACATCACTAATTTAAACAAGCAAGATTAACCAGAAGCTTAAATAAAAACTTACTTTTTCCTGGTAGAGTCTTGCTGGTAGTAAGTAGATAATTAACACCTATCTGGTGTTCCTCACATGTCCTCAATCCTCATTTCTATATGCATCACCAAGTGAAGGCAAGCTCCTCCTTACATGATATATAGGACTAGTTAGACCTATTCCCTCCTTAGATGATATATAGGACTAGTTAGACCTATTCTAAAAAATACCGTAGATTTTGCCTACAGCATCCTGGATATTTTTCTAAAGAGTTCTGCACTATGCTCAAGGGTTCACAAGGTGTGCTTTGCACCACCTGGAACACTGGAAGTCTCAGCTATTTACTTTTCCAGGTCTTTGGGACAAAGACTTTAATAACACAACCTGAAGAAAAGTAGTAATTAAAGTCATTAGCCAATGGTAGTGACACCCCTTTCATTCCGTTTGCTTTTCTAGCATGTTAATTGAGTATAGGGAATGAGCTAACAGGATAATGGCTGAAGAAATAGCATTCAGATATTTTAAGGCACAGGCTGAACCCAGGATTCCATATAATGTTAAATTCTTGGACTTACGTACTTAACTGCCTTCTATTTTGGGACTCACTCGGAATGTTCTCTCTTGCTCAGTAATTCACTGCCACAGTACTTAAAACGTAGAGCTAGAGTTGTCCAGCACTGCCTTGTGTTTTCCAGACTCTGGAGGAAGAACGATTAAGTATCAGAGATTTAGCTAAGCTAACGTTGTTTTTTCAAACCAGTTCCTCTTTTGATTCCTGTACTACTACACTTCTATGAAAGAATTTAGGACTTTGTCCTTCCAAGTTATGTAAATAACATTGGGAACACGAAAAAGATTACAGGTCCTGTCCTGACAGGGATAACAATATGTTTTAGGCTACACTCAATAGACAGGCTAGGTTAAGCATGAGCTAAAGTCAGCTGCCTGTTTTAGACAGAATCTCAAAGCTTCACTAACTTTGTTGACACCCCACTCACATATCTACGAATTTTCTTTGGGGCACAATGTGTGTTTCCCTCTGACCACATCTTGTAAAATACACATGCTAGCACATTGACTCCTCCTCCTTTGCAATGGGAGCAGGCTAGTAGATGAGCTGCCGTAATGGACCACATCATACACGCTGACAAGTATACTAAGTCACAATAATCCAGTCATTTCTGATTACTTCTATATATCCTTAAACACCTGTTCTCAAAACCAGTTCAAATGAATTTAAAATACAGTTTGGCATCGTTCTATCTTGCTCAAAATGAGAAATTATTGTATAAATGTCTGTCTGTGCCCCTTCTTCCGCAATGTGCCCAAAACTGCACCATGCTCCACAAGTAAAGCCAATTCATGCCTTTTGACATGTGACTGCTAAACTAAGACTACTTCATACAGCTGACAGCAAAGCTGTGCTAGCACAAATTTTACTGGATAATGTGAAACTTTGACTATCGGAAAAATTGAGCCAGGAAGTCTGGTGAAGAATAACTAGGATTCCCACACACAGCCTTTTTCACAGTTGAGCCATATGAATGATTTCTGAAATTCTCCTTCTTTATAACTGTCTAAGGTATGAGTTATGTACCTTGTGGCTCTTGATCACATAAAGATGTTTACCTGATGCCCAGACTCAGAAAAGTGACCTACATGAACTCCCAAATTAGCATTCTTCAGGTAGTTTAAAATTGCACAGTAAGTAAAAAAATCACTCAAGAACCCAAACTGCATTTGAGGAATTTACATTCACCACAGAAGGTGCATGCTTCAAAAATTTTATCCAAGTGCTAAGCCAGTTCCTGGTACAATTTAACACAATTTACAATTTAGCCTCAGATGTTGTATATTCCTTTGCGATATCCAAGATATGCTTTCCTCACTGGTTGCTGTCATGTACCAATGCAGCTTTGAACAGTAATTAAAATCGTGCATTAAAACTCTCTTAACCCCAGATTTATGAACTTCTGATATTCTTTATAAAATAGTGACTGTTAGACAACTGGTAGGTAAAGTTTTCCTCCTCTCCACTTTCCCCTTTTCCTCCCAGCCTGTAATTGTCTGGCCACACAGAACAGAAATTAAGCCACTGGCTTCAAGTGGACTAAGTTTATACGTAGATTTGTGTGTGTGCAAAATTATGAACTATATTAACACAGTTACTTAGGCATAAGTCAATGAAAAAGTCTGATTTCTGTAAAGATGTGCATTGTTACTTTAGAACTACTTTAATATTTCTTTTATGTGACATTGACTGTGTACATATGTTCATGAACTTCTTTTGTAGTGCATGATAGACAGTACTTCAGATTGTCTGGTTTGTTTGGTGCTCAACAGTGGAAGTATAAGAACGCTTAAAATGTTCCAAATTTGCTAGGAATAGTAGTGGTAATTCAATGTTGATGTCTCCCATTCCCTTTGTCCTCAAAAAAACAAAAAAACCCTCCAAACACAAAAAAACCAACCCTCCAAAATTTAACTTGCAGTTCTAGAGCAAACAGACCGCTATTGGCCTGTAGCCATACGGAGATGCACTGGCATAAACAGAAAAAAATGCTGATGCTTGCGTGAAGATGAATCTATCAAAAATGCCTCAGCTTATATGAGTTTGACATGAACTGCACAGATAAAAAAAACAGTTACAATTGCTTCCACACAGCGTTTTGCATGAGTTCAATTAGCATAATGTAACACCCAATATTAAGTTGGAATGAGAATGCACTTGTGTATAGACTAGCCAACAGAAAGTATGTGTTTATGGACAGCTGGAAGAAAAGCAACCGACACCGGCAGGAAACTGAGAATAAATGCTAGTGTCACATGCTGCCAAGAGGGAAGAGAAACCATTTCCTCCCAGACACTCAAACTGACTTTGAAGCTCTCAGAAGCTTATTACTCTGCAGACTAACCGAACAGTGTCAACCCCCGCCGAAACTCGCCAAGCACCCCAAGCACATATGTTTAGCCCTTTAAACTAGTAAGAACGGCATTAACAGCCCCCACTCACCACAACCTCCTGGGCCACTGCTCCAGGTCCCCAGGGTGGCAGGTGGGTGCCCTCTCATCGGGCGCTTGAGACAAGCATGACCTCTCCTTCCTGAGCTAGCTGCTTTTCCTAAAAACGGCCAGAGGCTTTCACCTGTCTCCTAGGCCTGGCGGCGCCGAGCCCCAGCAACCCCTAACACCAGGGATCTGCCACACGCCTCCCCCCGCCCCCGCCACCACAGGGGGAAACGACAGGACTCCCAGCGACGGAG